>NC_136005.1:27847895-28005395 GCF_048128805.1 Centroberyx gerrardi
CTGATCCAATAACATGTTAACGTGTTGCATTCACAACACGGTGTTTTTCACTGCTGATAGCATCTTACTTGTTGTGGCCTGCCACTGTTACAAATAACCTCAGCACCCACTGGGAACACCGCATACCAATGTTTTGGTAGATTGTCTCGTGGTCAACTTAGCCATTATGTGATGAGAACATAGATACCAAAATCATCCATGTGTCCCTGGTAGAGCATTGGCTCTGGTGCTCCATGCTAACACTTTAGCATCCACAATGTTGAGTGATAGTAGGCTCCATGCTAACACTTTAGCATACACTATGTTGAGTGATAGTAAGCTCCATGTTAATTAGCATATACTATGTTGAATGATAGTAGACGTCATGCTAACACTTAAGCATACACTATGTTGATGCTCCATGCTAACACTTTAGCTTGAACTATGTATCATATTTTAGCTTCAGAGCTGCTACATGTCATCATTTTCTCACTTTGAAGATTATGCTAGTAGCCTACCATCACTCAACATAGTGTATGCTAAACTGTTAGCATGAACAGCTAAATTGACCAAGTGGACAATTTACCCAAAACTTGGTGTGTTACTTTGAGCTCCAATGCACACATATAGGCTACTGTATATTTAGAAGACTGGGGTGTCATAAAAAAGCCACTACTTTGTTGGAAGATCAAGGTGAATATCTTACGCTGTACATTTTATGTTGTAAATGTCAGAGTGATTTTTCATGGCAATGAAAAGGACTTTCCTTGAACTTATAACTATAACAGGTCTACTTTTACCTCATTCACCTGCAAGACGACTTTTAAATATAGGCAACTATAGATGTGAAAGAGAGTCCACACTTGCTCAGGCTCAAAACCGGGTCACATGGAAAAGTGATGGAAAATGTGTACAAAAACCCACAGCTTTAGGCCAAATCTGTTTGTTTCATTTTTATGGCCCATGAGAGCCATATGCAATCCATATTTATTCCCAAACATCATGTTACCTGCCAGCACATCACTATGGTGATGCTGGGGGATAGACTGCTTGGTCGGCCGTCTTTAGTCCCTCCTTGTAAGCATTTTTTGTTGTTCTTGTTTGTTCGGGGCCACAAGAAAAATTGCCGACTAAACCTCTTTCCCTTTCAGCATACTGAAAAAGCAAGCTGAATGGTCCCATTGCATCATGTCAAACGTGGGAATGGGTGTAACACACTGGCATTTTAAGTGTATTGGTGGAGAAATGTCTGCCTCCTGAACATCACCACTATACTGTGAAGTAAAAGTATTCGCACACAGCCCAGTTTACATTAAAAAGGAAGAGAAGCCAAACTAAATGTCCAAAGTCTAGAAGAGGATTCCAAAATGGATTCCTTTGTACCATATTTGTACCAGCTCAGGTCAGTAAGTTTGTTAATCCCTTGTCTCGGGGAGCCAGACCTTTCTCCTAACTTCATTTAAGCGCTGTGCCAGCAAGGGAAAGGTCTGCCTGAAGCCGTTATCAGGTACAAATGAAAGTGGGGGGGGGGGGGGGGGGGGGATCCAAAGAGCATTTGGATTTCTTCAAGCAATCACAAGCCAGGGCAGTCACAGTGCAAAAATAAAAAAAAATATCCATTGGAACAATTTCAGCTCGTATTCTGGTGTTGAAATGTGATTTTTTCTTTTTTTTTTTAAGTGAACAAGTGATAATTTAATCAAATGTCTTCTTGATACAAGTGGAGTGATCTGACTTATTTTGCCTTGTTTCAAGACTATGACATTTGTTTCTCTAAAAAAAGATGAAATCCTGAAATTTTCACTTGTTTTAAGACCAAAAAAAAAGATTTTAAGACTGACTATGAGACTAAATAAGTTGCTAAAGTAGATGTTTTTTTGTAGTCCAAACTAGGGGTGTGCCAGTTTGCATTCGCTGGAGCTTTAGTGCCTTGGAAGCCTCGTGGGACGCAAGACGGCAAACGGTCAAGCGGCAACGGCCAACTTGTGGGAGTGAAGGTGAGGCATTGAGGGAGCAAACAATTCCAGTTGCCCATCTGCCAGCTCTGGAATGGGAGTAGAAATTGCTATTTTTCCCCGTGAAACATCTGTTGAGTTAGACTAAGTAATCCCCAAATGCAGTGCCTCTCTCCAGTCAAACCACACAGAGTCGCTACAATTGTCAACTCAAAGCACACATGGTGATGAAGCTGACAGTCATCTCCTCTATCCTCCCAGCCCAAACAGCCATACTGGCAGACAGCATCCCTCCTCCTCCTCCCCCTCCTCCCCGAAACTCCACACGAAACCATATTTCTAAACAAACCGCCGCTTATCGACAACGGCACACAAAAAAAAATGATATGTACACAAACAAATGCAAAACAGCGAGCCGGCGCTCGCAGAATAATAGCAGACAGAGAGCGGGAGCGCTGAGAAGGAAGCTGTTTTCATTGATTGTTCTGTTGTTTTGTTAATGAGCCCATAAAAGCAGCTGCAAGTGTTTTTACAGCAAGACTGGAGAGGGGGAAAAAATGACATGCTGCTCTTGGCCTCTGGGCTTTGTCATCATGGACACGAGGTCCGGGGTCTGGTGGTTTATATCCGCACAGTGAAACTTCTGGAACTTCTGAAACTTCTTCACAGTCTGCACTTGCACTATACCGCCCCATGTTGAAACTCTGTCACTCCAGTGGCTTTGTTTGCTTTTGGAGTTATTGGATTGAAGAGATTATTGGATTGGATTGAAGAGATTTTTAGTAAGTAGAAGATAATATAGTCAAGTATAGGGTTAAGGATTTCAGGCTCTAGACTCTGATATGTGAAGACAATTTTGCACTAAACCAGAGTGAAAAACACTAGAATTCTATTAATCTAAAATTCTATTCCGGTAATGTCAGTGATGGGCAACATTTGGCCCCATCTCCCCCAGATTTCATCACATTCTACAAATGCCTCTATGAGTAAATGAGTGTGCTAGCTGGTTGTAGTTTTTGGTAATTTGTTGTTGGCGCTTTTGCGACAAGAGGGAGAGAATTTCTGCCAGAGGACTGTCCATTGCAGCTGAATGTGTCAGCTGCAGGAATCGGTACAATAATTGTGAACCACAGCTTGACAGAGATTTAGCGTGTGTGTGTGTGTGTGTGTGTGTGTGTGTGTTCAGAGTGAATAAGAGCAGTCTGCGCCCTCCTTTTTAATCTGCAGGACAGTCTAAGTTCAACATGCCACTACACAGCAGTTTATTCACATGGAAATCTCTCTCGCTCTTCCTCTTTCTCTCTCTCTCCCCCTCTCCCTCTCTCTGTTTTTATTGTTCCCAGCAACCTTGGGATATGACAACATGCAATTCACTGAAACAACATCTTAAGGTTTGAAGAGTGGATATGATAGTGAAAAAGGAAAACTCAAGTGACAGCAGTATAATAGTATAATGACCTTGAATGAAATAAAAAAAAACACTTTAAAATACAACAACTACAATACTACTACTACTACTACTACTACTATTACTACTACTACTAATAATAATAATAATAATAACTACTACTACTACTACTACTATTATTACTACTACTACTACTAATAATAATAACTACTACTACTACTACTACTACTACTACTATTACTACTACTACTAATAATAATAATAATAACTACTACTACTACTACTACTATTATTACTACTACTACTAATAATAATAATAACTACTACTACTACTACTACTACTACTACTAATAATAATAATAGTAGTAATAATAATAATAATAACTACTGCTACTACTACTAATAATAATCTTTTAACTGGACCATTTTCATACCAAAAAATCCCCAAATTTACAAAGATTCAGCATTTCCCACAGAACTTTATTCTGGGATGGGGTGGAAAAATCCCAGGATAATGCTAATGCTAATAATAATAATAATAATAATAATAATAATAATAATAATAATAATATGACCATTATCGTGCCAAAAAATTTCAAGAATTCAGTGTTTCCCCTAGAATTTTATTCTTGTCATTTCTCTGAAACAGCATCTCAATCATGGGACAAAACTCTCCACTGAAACCCAGACTAATAATAATAAACACGTTCATGCATACTTGACAGAATCGCATCAAAATATAGAATCAAAATCTAGCATCAGAATCAGTTCAGGTCTTCCCATAGACAGCCAGTGCAGCATTGATCAATTCTACAATAAAATAAATAACACATAGATCAATCAGTCAGTCGATAGCGACAGACAGACTCGGCTCTCACGTCGTATTGTGTGTCTGTTGCTGCCAATAGCTCTTGTCAGTCATTCTCTCCCTGTCAACGGATCAAAGCAGTATCACTGGGACTGTCAGTGTCTCTCTCTGTCTGTGACCGTCTATTTCTGTCTCCCCTCCCTCTGCCTCTTTGTCTCTATTCATCTGGATCTATTTCTCTGTTTCTCCTTTCCCTCTCCTCCTGTTTCTGTCTCTTGCTCTAACCCCCGTATGTTTTATATTATTATAGATATTGCTGATTTTGTAGGCTACGATTGTATAATACATGTTGTCAAACCATATCATTAATCGTTATTATAGATATTGGTGATTATGCGGTATTATATAGTACATGCATTCTAAAGTAATTGTTTAATATAGATATTGGTGATTATTTATAATAGTATAGTGCATGTTTTCAACCCAAATAATGCATCATCACAATATGGTTGGAATGTATAAACTCTTTGTTGGCTTTTTTTTTTTTTTTTTCTACACTGCTTAAATATTGTTTCTGATTAACAGTCATAACAATGAACCCATTGAATTGAATTGAATTGAACTGAACTCAACCCAAATTAAAGGTACTGTGCTGCCACATTGGTTTTGTGCATTGTAACCAATTGTACAACAGTTTTCAGATTCCCCTACAGGGAATGCTTGAAAGAACAGTAGATCAGACTTGTATGGTAAGATTTTTGTCTTACCGTACAAGTTTGTTTCTTTCAGCATAAAGGCTAATTCCACAAAAATGTAACTAGCAGCTACAGGAGACCGCAAGAACCGTGTCCCGCTTCGTATTTCCCGTTACCTGTATCTGGTCGATGTTCACCGATAGCGAAGACAATGGAGCAGAGCCAAGAGAGACGAGCTGAGGAGGTTCACAAATATGTTCATTTGTAAAAACATCTCATCTCCGAATTATAAAGACTACCAGATGTCACTGAATTTGTGGTGAGAAATATCCAGAACACGAGCTTCAGAGACTACTACTTCCGTGTTAACACAGCACAACACCGCCATCTAGTGTTTCGCGTGTGTCCGTCGATAAAAAAAGCGTATTTTTCACTCCTGAGGTCGAAACATTCACAATCGTCGATGATAACAACCACATTGTGGAGTAGATGATCAGCCTACTTGATACAGATTGGCTGCACTCCAACAATGCAATGAAGCTGAATGAAGATGGGTAGCTAACATGGGGAAAACCACTTGTTGAACCGCTGTGACTAGACAGCTCTATGCCTCGAACCATTCCAGTCATTCTAACAACAGGATCTATGTAACGCTGTCTTTGTCCTCCATCTCTCTCTCTCTCTCTCTCTCTATCCATTGCCTGAAACAATATCATTGCAGCCCTATGACTGGGTTTGATCTCCCTTTCTCCCTCTCTCTGTTTCTCTTTCTTGTTTATTTCTCTTTATGTCATCATATCACCCTCTTTTCTTTTTTCTCTCCCCGGTCTCGTTTCGCTGCCCGTCTCGGTTTATTTCTGTCTCGCTTTGTCTCTCGATGAAGAAGACGAACACGCAGAAAGAAAAAGAGAAGAGAAGAGGACGAGACAGAGATAAAGTTACATTGTCCATGTTCTGCTCATGCAAATAAAGCGTCATTATTTGGATAGATAGTGCGGGCACTGCTGAAAATGCCCATGTTACATCATCTAGTATCGAAGAAGAGGTACTTCCAATTGTTTCCAATGCAGTTTCAGCTATGAACAATACTGCCATAGCAGTTCATATTTGTATCGCTGTCTCTCTTTCTGTTTTTCTCTATTTCTTTCTCTCATTCGATTTCTTCTCTCTCTCTCTCTCCCTCTCTCTCTCTTTCTCTCTCTATCTCTCTCTCTCTCACTCAAGTTTGCCGTTCATTTTCTCGTTGCTCCACCTGGCTGCTGATTGAACGCCACCGGGTGTTCAGAGCAAATTTCACACGTGGTCGGGACCGGGTAACCGAGCGCAAAATCCCCTCCTCAATCTTCACCTCCCGCGTCTTCATTCCATTCCCTCCTCCTCCTCCTCTAACTCATCCTTCCTTCCCTCTTTCCTCTTTCTCACCTCCTCCGCTCGCTCATCCTTCGGTGGCGTCTCCACCTCTCCGTCTCCCCGCCTCCCCCTCTCCTTAGTCACTTCTCTGCATATGCAAGTATCGGATTTTGTGTGTACTCATCCTTCATCCAGACATTTTCACTCATTAATTTCTACTTAAGCATTGGAATTGTTGGTATGTTTATATAACCTCCATTTGCTCTAGTATTATTTCTATTCTATTCTCCTTTGCTGCATCCTATTACTACTTGCAGTTACAATGGGCCAAATTCCTGATGGAGATCATTAAAGTTTCATCTAATCTAATCTGATCTAATCTAATCCATTTTTCTTCTCTACTCCTCTCCCTTCATCCTCTCCACCCCTCTGTGCTCCTCTGTCTTCTTCTTCTATCCCTCCACCTCCCTCTCCTTTCCGCTAATCTTCTCTATTATCCACTTTTCTCCTTCTCTACTTGGCTCTCCTCTTCCTCTGCTCTCCTCCTCTCTCTTCTCCATTACTTTCCACTTCTCTCCCCTACTCTCAATCCCTGTAATCTCTGCCATCTCACTCAGCCCCCTCCCCCCCTCCCCCTCCTCGCCGATCCCCGTCTCTTTACCTCCTCCTCTTCCTCCCCCTCATCTTTCCCAATTTCACCTCCTGGCCGGGGCAGGAGTGTTGTAGCGGCGTAGCAAATCCCCGCCGAATCCCCTCAGTCTGAGTCGCTGTTCTAATGAGCTCAGATCAGCCATGGCAGCCTGCAGCCACACTGCTGCCATTTCACTGACACTCAATGACAGAGCTATAGGAGTGATTGGGGGTGGTGTGTGTCTGTGTGTGTGTGTGTGTGTGTGTGTGTGTGTGTGTGTGTGTTTATGAGTGTGCGTGCTTACTGCAGTAAATAAAGCGTGATGCAGATCCCCTGCAGTGAGCAATGCGTACATGTGTTTGTGCGTCTGTGTGTGTGTGTGTGTGTGTGTGTGTGTGTGTGTGTGTGTGTGTGTGTGTGTGTGTGTGTGTGTGTGTGTGTGTGTGTGGACAAAGAGGAGGCTTATGGATACAGTCGCAGGTCGTTCACTAAATAAATACAAAAATAAACCCAAAAGCAACTTACAGCCACTAGAATGACTGATAGATTTGCTGTTATTTTTAAAATAACTGCTATTTTGTGTGATGTCACAGTACTGGACACACTGTTTGATTGACAGGTTGACAGGTGATCTCTGGGAAGTGCAGTGCAGAAACAGCAATGAGCGCTCCAAAGATGGAGACAAAGTTAAAAAAAAAAAAAAAACATGGCTCTCAAATATTACCACTTGAATGGATTGCAGAACTGTATAATCAAACAAAGGCTTGGCCTTCAAAATAAAGGTTTCAAAAGGATTTTAATTAGGTCTTGTTGCACAATTCTGTTGAAGTCAGTTGGCAAAATTAAACTGAAACATTATCTTCTATCAGCAAAAATCCCTGAGTATGTGTGGATTTTCTGTATTATTAGATGTGATTTATCTTTGTCCATGCATTGATAGCTTATGGGTTATATAAAGTATAAAGAGGTATACAGAAGCTCATCCACCACATTATGAGCATATAGATACATATCCACTTGCAGGTGCAGAGTGTTTTCTGCCTGTCGCCACGTCTCTCTGTGTGGATCTACAGCAAAATCTACTCCACTGTCAGAGAATAATTACCTTGCTAACCTGTACTACGCCAGCAGATGCTTGGCGTGTCAGTTCAGCATTAATCAGGTACGGGAAGAGTACAGGATGACTTGCGCAATGAGAAAGGATGAAAAAGATGGGAGGGTAAAAGAGGTCAACAGGCAATGAAGGATAATTCAATAGAGTATTCGTTGTCATTCAGACAGGAGAGGAGAAAAGGCGCAGTTCAAAAACAGCCTTTGGCAGGGTTTGAACTCGTGACATATGGAAATTAAACACTGTAGCGTCCTCATGCATTTACACTCGGGCTTTAATGAAGCTGAGTCACGGTAAGGCGGAATGTGGCGTGTGGCATGTGGAGTCAACGACAGCCATCATCCTCATATATTCAGAAACACACTTATTTAAGACGCAGATACAGACTGAATGGAGTCTGATACAGGATTTCAAGCCGTGGGAAGACAGCAAGGATGGCGTATGATTTCATAAATAGAGGACTACTTAACTGCACAATTCTCAGGTTTAAGACGCAGGTTTCAACAATTCAAGCACAGACTAAAAGTAGATGTGATTCAAACACATGACATGGCAAGCAGCGGACTTAAACACTTCCACTTGTATTAAGACTTAAACAAATCAAAGTAGACTTAAATAAAAACACAAATTAGGTGAAACAGACTAACATTATGCATCATGACATAGTAAGAGATAGATTTGAGTAAGACAAACAAACAAGTACAGGTTTCACTACATGTATAGAACAGCATATAGTAAATGTATAGTATTTTTCTGAATATGGGAAGAGGATTGTGGGAGTTGTGTGAATATTTGCAGCTAAGCTGTGAAGTCAGGTTCAACCGACAAGGGTTTTTGAAGGCCGATAATGATATTATTAGACGGAAACTGCCAATAGCCGATATTTTGTGCTGATATTCAACATCTTTAAAAGTCCCATATTCTCCACTTTCCAGTGTTTTATTTTCTGTCTTGAGGTCCATTCAAAGCTGTGTGTGTGGTGTCATGTACCAAAAACACTCTCAATCCATTTTTACATGTTCATTTTCCAGCATCTCTCTGAGCCTTACCAAGAACAGAATGTTTCTGTCGCTGTGTCTTTAAGGCTCATTAATATTAACGACCCTCTGTTCTGATTGGCTAACCGTTTCAAGAGTGAAACGTGAGACACCACAGCCCGGCAGCTACAGGTAGGGAAAACTCTCCGGTAATAAACAATAACAACCGCTCAACCGCTTTGAAAAAAACACTTTGTTAGTCTATTATTTCTTACAAAAATGATAATGAGCGAACCTTTGTGACGCCACAAAGTTACGGAAGTCCAAACGACTCGTTTGGAGGCTCGCTTTTCTAATATGGATTGTGTGGATTTAGTTGCCGACCGTGCGTTTTGATACTTTCACCATGTTTAGATAGCACATCCAACTCCTTTATAATCAAAGAGGCAAGGGGGATCCTGTTTTACACCATATGGGACCTTTAAATGTGACCATTGTCATGCCAATAAATCAATGAAAATGCCTCATTAGAATCAGTTCAGATTAAGGGCTTCCCATAGACAACCAGTGTAGTATTGATGAATTCTACAATAAATATGTAATCAATCAAAGTGCATCATATACATCATATCAGAACTGGACAACACTGACCGGACCAAATCCGATTTTTAGTAAAATATCGGCCCCATATCTCGCCAAACTGAGATATCGGTCTAACATTAACATGAAGATTCATAATTAAAGTTAAATGTGAAAGCATTGCCTTCATGTAGTAGAGGAGTCTGGCCAGAATCTGGTAAAACATACAAAAAAAAAAAGTATGCTGTGGCAGTTTCCAAACCCAGACAAGCAGTGAGACTTAACCACAGCGATGTAATGTATTGAGAGATTGGCTTTAATAAAGTAGAGTCAGCATGTAGAGCCAGCCAGTAGGTGTAGTGATTATCTGAGAGGGCAGTCGGGGGAAAACTAAGGGCCTATCATTTCATCCTGGCTTGTCACCACACAGAACATAGTGTTATTTTACAGAGAGGCCGAGAGAGGGATAGAAGGGATAGAGTGAGAGAGAGAGAGAGAGCACAAGAGCTCGCGGGAGACTTATGGCTTAGTCAGTCACTGAGCTAAACACTCCATCAGCCTGCGCTTTAGTCGGTCTCATCCATATCCTCCTCCTATTTCCCATCATCCATCCCTCCATCCCGCCATCCATCCCTCAACCCTCCACCGCTGGGCGCTACATCCTCGTCACAGCGTATTTTTTTATTTTTTTTTATTCCTCGATTCCCCTCCCTCCGTCTGTCCTATTTTAAGCATCTCATTTCACCTCTGTCTATAACACACACACACACACACACACACACAACTTGAGGCTTGTGGCAGGGATTTATTGAGGAGGTGCTTATGACTATTTGAGGGGATGTGCTTAGCTTGCAGGTCCAGCCAGCTTCAACCCCTCGCTGGGCTGAGAGGACGGGTCAGCCTGGGAATTTGATGTGTGTGTGTGTGTGTGTGTGTGTGTGTGTGTGTCTATAAGTAAGAGAGAGAGAGAGAGAGAGAGAGGGAGAGAGCAGGATGAGCCAGGGCAAGGGGAGAGGAGTGTGACCTCCTATGGCGAGGTCCACTATAAATAGTTTCTCATCATAGTTGTACAATTACCTTTGTGTCCATAAAGAGAGTTTTACCAGCCAGCAATAATCGAGCCACAATCTCCTCAGTGTGTGTGGTGCTGTTGGCTTTTGGTGGCTTATACTCTACTGTGCTGTCTGACTGTTTTCAGGGCAGCAAATTGCTCACTGGTTTCATATCGCTTGCCTGTTTTCTAGCCGTTTCCAGTGTAGCCTAGGGATGTCAATTTTCTGCAAGCTGAAAATTCCACAGGCCAAAGCAGATTATGGACAAAAAGAATCACTTCCATCACTCCGTTTTGTACGCTATTGATTGGTTTCATATCTTTACCAGTCATGTTGGCAGTGAGGACAGAGATTCTCTCAGTTCAGCTAGCGGCTTGTATCGTCATGCTAGTTTAGCTAGCTCCTTCCAGCTAGCTTGTAGAAACAGCGGGTTGCTTTTTGTAGCGGTGAAGCCACTGAACTAGACTGTCCTTTACTTTCTAGACGTTTTGTGTAGCTTTGATAAAAACATAACGACTGAAACTATTTTGCTAACTGCGCTGGTTTCAGAAGCTAGCGGAGGATGAAGATAAAACAACCGCAGAGAGAGTGGAGGTTTTTTTTAAAAGACACCAGAAGCCCCCTAGTGGCTGGGCTACGCCATAGCTCTTACTCAGACTCTACATCAGTGATTCTCACCTTTTTCATATCAAGAACCCCTAATTTAGTCCACATTAGGGTCATGGACCCCCATTTGATGAGATTTTGTTTCTCGGACCCAAATCTGAGAATATTTTTATTGTTAGATATAATTTTGTCCAGAATTCCATGTCTATCTGTACTGTAGGTAGAGAGATAACAGTGAAACTATGATCAAAATAGACATTCTTCTACATTCTCTAATTGTGTTAACTTCTTGTAAATTAAGTAATGGTGAAATTCAGTTCATCAGTTTGCTGGGGACCCCCTGGAACCCCCTCAAGGACCCCTGGTGGTCCCCAGACCCCACGTTGAGAACCACTGCTCTGCATACTCTGTTAAAATTACTTCAATGATTTATCGTAATATTTTACAAAAATGTTGACAGCCAAATTAGAAAAGACAACATTGATCACAGCAAGCAAATATTTGGTTTTCATGACCCACCACTATTTCAGAGTTTTTAAGTGCCTTTGTTCAGGCTGTTTCCACATGGTTTTGAGTGAAGGGTGCTATCAGCTATTTGCTAACTGTTCGCCGACTGTTTGCTGACAGTATCCAGGCTGCCTGCTAGCAGAGGAGGCTGGCTGACTGTTTCCAGGCTGTTTACCAGGGAACGTAGTCTGTGTTCAGGCCTGTCAGTCCGGATCAGTGTGGTCTGCGCCATGGGCTCAGACGTAGAGAGTTAAACTCTAGCACAGAGCCTCCAGCACTTCACACACACACACACACACACACACACACACTAGCCTACGGAGCAGTGAGGTATATGAGGATGAGAGGACGTGTCGGCTCGCTTCCTCCTCTCCTTCTGCTCATCCTCCTCTCTCCTCTCACCTCCCCACCACTCATCTTCACTTTCTCCTCCCGCTCCCCTCCTCTCTCTCTCTCTACCTCCTCCTCCTCCTCCTCCTCCTTCCTGTCCTCTTCTTCTTGTGCGGCCTCTTAGTAGTAACAGCGGGAGAAATTGCAGATGCTCGGATCTACTACGGCGAAGAAAAAAAAACCCCGGCTTGGTATCAAAAACAAAACACCCAACTCAACAAAACACCAGCTTATATAACGGCGTTGTACTGGAGGAGAAAAATAGCTGCAGCAGAAGCACTGGACTGGACATGCATCCAACACACACACACACACACACAAAGACACACAAGCACACACACACACCTCCGGTACAATGTGGTAGTTACATCAACAGCAGCAGCCTAATAAACTCGCACAAAAGGATGAGCGTGTTAAGCACCAATCTCCCTGCACTATGTTCAATTCAATCATCTCGACTGAACAGAATCAATGCGTGGATATTTCTCTCTCAGTCAAAGAGTCAGTCAGTGGGCGTCCATACTAAGCAGGCTGATGCCGCGAGTACCGTAGCATGGATAAAATGTAAACCGCCCAGTGTTGCGCGTGTGGGAGGCGGAAGAGCCGAGCTTCCCCTCTCTCTCTCTCTCTCTCCCTCTCTCTCTCTCTGCTCGGTTCACCTGGCGGACATTTTGTGCCTGATTGCCAGGAGGGTCAATGGGGAAGCAGTGGGTTGGCGTGAAACCGGCTTTCCCCGCCACCACACCGGCCGGCTCGGTGCGAGCTGGATCCCTTCAGGACAGGAGGCGCAGCCGAGCGCTGAGCTGCCTCCAGAAAACACGCGCATTCACACATACGCAATCACACACACACTGAAATACACTCGCAGAAGCACACACCAACCCGAATCTCGGGTAGCTTTGGCTGCATTGCAAAGTCATTATCATACACAGTTCCCTAACTTTTTAAAGTTGTAACTCCAGAGAATGCGATCTATCTCTTGCTCTAACGCTCTCCTCTTTCCTCTCTAACTCACTTCTTCCCTCTTCTACCTTCATTAGGCCCGGTGAGGGTTCGGGTCTGCTTCAAAGACATAATTAACCAGTTAGTTAGAGGAAAAACACATCTGGGAACCCGCCTCCCTTGGGGGCCATGAGGGGCCTAAAGAGGCTAGAAGCCATAACAGGGCTCTGATGGGCCCTGAAGGCGCCTGAAGTCTTACATTTTGTTGTCATGACTTTTTGATGCCGTTTTATATAACTTCTGGCTTTGAGGTGTGAAGTCTAAATTGCCTCTCTGAGGACGGTGAAGATTTGTAAAGTTATGTCTTAGTGAAGTGTCCAAAAATGGGCTGAGGGTTGTCCCTTTTCAAAACCAGAGCTGGCAAGGCTTGAACGCTCAGGCAATTTGGCCCACAAGCGCCAAAATAGGAAAGAGTGAGAGTTGGATGCTGGGGCCCCCTAAGGCAGTCTGTGGCCTGTTAGATGAGACAGTGGTTGGGTTTGGCCCCGCGAACCCTCTGAGGAAGTGGAGAATGTTTTTGCTTTTGGCAATGTGTGTCCCCAAATGTGTCCCAACAGGCTGGGAAATTGGTGATACAGGTCTGAAAATTCAAGTCCACCCCGACCCAAACCAGAAGAAAGACCCTTTCCCAACTCAAACTGAACCGGACTGGTCTCTATAATTTTGCTATGAACAGTGTTTGGAGATCAGTGGTAGGATATTAATAGTAGTTCTAGAGTATATGTTCCAGGAGAGAAGAGAAGAGAAGAGGAGAAGAGAAGAGAAGAGAAGAGAAGAGAAGAGAAGAGAAGAGAAGAGAAGAGAACAAAGGCATAGAGAAGAACTTGAGGAAGAGGATGACGAAAGAGGATGACGAACGGTTCTCTGTGATGGAAGCAGAGCAGTCCATTAGCACCGCTACATGTGTACTCACCTTCCCCGGCTATGTAACCTTAACAACCTGCCAGCACATTCTGTTCTGTTAAGCTCCATCCTCAGGTGGGCTTTCAGCTGACAGAAATGTGTGAAAGTGTTTGAAGCCTTTAAAAGTGGCAACCTGAGGGAGGGGGAGGAGAGGAGCGAATAGGAGATGGGAAGGGAAGAGGAGGGTCTCAGCCATATTTTCCCTGCATGTTAAACAGCTAGGCCGCCCATCTATGTGTTATTTTGTTCAAACACATTAATGAAAATGTCAAAAGTGACTGCCAGTAATCTTATTTTCCACATAAGGCGCCTGAATTGGTGTCTGGAGTCGTATGTCTGCTCTTAAAGGGCTGTTATGGCGTGCTTTTTTTTTGGAGTATTTAACCCCATAGCACTCACTTTGGCATTACGACCTCTTCGGCACGCCCAAAAAAACAAGGAAAGCCTTCAAACCAAACGTGAAAAAGAGAAAAAAAAAGAAAAAATAGAGGCGTCTCGAATGCATGCAAAGTAAATGGAAGGAGGCGAACGAAGCGAGATGGATGCAACTTTGCTGTGGGCGGCAGGTTCGAGGCGAAGAAGAATTAGGGTTTGAAATGTTTGAAATGTGAAAAATTGTCCAGACACAGTACAGCGAAAGCCAATCAGCTTCAAGCAGGACTAAATTTCCTTTCTAAAATGGCTGACAAGCTCATTGTGCTTGGTGTCCAAGAGCGCTGTGACACAATGTCTTTTATTCTCAGAGACAGAGAGACAGTGTTTAGCTACTTTTTATACACTGGCTTGCTTTATGTTGTGTCAAATGGTGTCTTCTGTGTCTTTCAAGTCAAGCAATCAAACTCATAAACCACATGGATTTCACATGTGGAAAAATCCCATGTGAAACACATGACATCACATGGGCAATATGTGGAATGTGTGGTTTTGGAACATTTTCAGGTAGCTCCAGATGTAATAACACGTGATAACATGATTACATGTGATAAAACGTGTACACGTGGAAAAACATGTTATCACATGGGAAATTCATGTGGTTTTTCTGTGATCCCAAGGTCCCACGGAAATCAAATGGCAGCACTTGGCTTGTGGTGCTGCTCATAAGTCATTAAAATCATATATCATCATAAGTCAATCATCAATCATAAGCAGATTCTAATCACATGAAAAACGCATTAGGATAAGAAAATTCAGAAAATTCTATACTAAAATACAAACACTGTGCTTTCTGGGTATACTGTATACCTTATTACAACCTCATAACCGTCATATCAGATTCATAATTCATAATAAATCATGCCACAACACAGTATAACACATGGAAAATAGCGCATATATGTTTAGAATATGCTTACAATGTGCTCTTGCACATCAAGTCAAGTGTTACCAAAACCACTGTCTGAGCATATGCTGTTTCAAGCTCTTCAGTAATCTCTCAGGCTTACAGTATTTCTCTACATTTTTACTTGAATCTCCAAAATTACCTCCACAATTTGGTTTCCTGCATTGTGCTATTTCTCTTTGTGTGCACTGTATTATGGTTTTATGACTATTATTATTGCACCCTCTGCTTGTTTTCTACACTATTCTAAATGTAAAGTGTGTTCTGGTGCTTTTGTATAAAACGTACTTCATTTTATGCATCGTGCAATGCAATTTATGCAAATGCTAGGCCACTGCTAACCCTGCTCAGCTCCTTTAGCTGTGTTCCCTCAGCAAACTAAGCAAGGAGGAGAGATTCCCATTACTCCATATAGACCTTTCTGTCAGGAGCCATTTGCAAGGCAGACAGTGTAGCAAGTGGTTTGAAGAGCAGTCAAATGAATGCTCTACTGCTACCAGCCATTACTCTGATGTTCTCAGTGCTGTGGGATTTACAGTGAAGACTACAGTATGGCAGCATACTCATACTAATAATGAAGAACAAGAAATGCTTTCATGAGCCATGCCATGCTAAAGGGATTTAGACGTGACACTTAAACTCTCCACTGAAACAAACACTGATGAAATTATCTCTAACACCATTTATACCATGTGACACTAAAACTCTCCACTGAAACCTGGTGAAATTCTCTGAAACACCACTGAGACTACGTGACACTAAAACTCTTCATTGAAAACAATAGTAATTAAATTATCTGATACTACACTGAGCACATATGACACTAAAACTCTCCACTATTCCACGTGACACTAAAACTCTCCATTGAAACCAACACTGATGAAATTCTCTGAAACAGCATTTATTCCGTGCGACACTAAAACTCTCCATTGAAACAAACATTAATGAAATGCTCTACTGCTACCAGCCATTACTCTGACGTTGTCGGTGCTGTGGGATCTACAGTGAAGACTACAGTCACACTTATGCTAATAATTCCATGTACCGAACAACAAGAAATGTTTTCATAAGCCATGCCATGCCGTAGCGATACAAGGTAAAATGCTTTAGGACACTCTGCTACATATATTTTCCACCTCCTCCTCCTCATTCCTCTTCTCTGTCCTTGTGGATTACAGTATGCCGGCAAAACTAACCAATGGTTACACATCCGCATCACTGAGCACAGAAGTGGCCATACGCAGAGCAGATGACAAGTCTGCAGTTGCCAGGAGCCTCAACAAGTGTGGGCCCTCCCCAGACACTGTGTCATTTTGTAGGATAGACAAAGTCCTCCCACCATTAAAAACACCCTGGCCAGGAGTCTGAACTGCTGCTCTGCCGAATTGGATTTTCAGTACATAGACACAGACTTATTTGTGGCAGCCACCCGCAATGTCAGACAGGTCATAAATAAGTTTCCCACGCTGAAGTAATATTATATCAACAGTGACTCTTGTATTGTATGTCGTCTCCACTGCTTGCTGCTTGTATCTTGCTCCCCCGGTCTGTCATCACAGATAACGTGGGAATCAGTGCACCATATGGTCTTAGCAAAATACTTTCTTTGAGTGTTATTAGCTCCCTCTCTTGCCCTCCACCCCTGGGTTTCTCTTTCTCTTTCAGATGTGCCTAGAATTAAAATCTCGATTGCCCTGTTATGTTTTTGCTCTGCTCTATAGTTACGTGATCACTTGTAATCAATTGCTTTTTCTTCATACATTTCGACATGGCCTATTTTTCAGAAAACCCTATTTGGGTTTCTAGTAGCATTGTGCAAGTTTTTCTTTTTTTTTTTTTCCATAATTCCACTGCTACCTGGGAAGAAAAAAAAACTACGCAATGAAAACATTCCCATAATTAAAAGCAACAGCATGAGCAGAACAGTAATGTGCACCTGCTACAGTCCAGGTGCTGCCAAAAATGCTGGAGTATACTGTAAGCATGACTATCAAAGCATGAATAGCTGTAGTTTGTTTGTTGGAGAAGGGTAATTTTATTCTTAAGGGATCATGTCTACTTCTGTTGCTATTGTTCATAGCCTTCCCACAGTGCAAAGAACAGAATGCCAACACAGGCTTTTGCCAATTTTGACGAAGACAGGAAGAGGCCAAACAAAGTATGCTTTGCACAGGTGGATGGGCCAGGGACCAACAAGTACAGGACACAGCCATGTTTTATGCATCCGGTCCATTGTAAGGACGCACACCTCTCTTAGTCCCAGAAGTGTCTGGTGATAGAATGTAAAGGTTGCTGAAACAGCGTGAATGCCGTATGACCCTAAAACTCTCCATTGAAACCAATATCTGATGAAACTCTCTGAAACAGCATTTAGACCATGTGACACAAAAACGCTCCATTGAAGCCAATTCTAATGACATTCTCTGAAATAGCATTTAGACCATGTGATACTAAAATTCTCCATTGAAACTAATACAGATGACATTCTCTGAAATTGCATTTACACTGTGACACTAAAACTCTCTATTGACGCCAGTACTGAAAAAACATTCTCATTCTCACATTTAGACTGTGTGACATAAAAGCTCCACAATGAAATCAAAATTATCTTAAACAGTATTTAGACGATCATCATCTCCACTGAAACAAATACTAATGAAACTCTCTGAAACAGGATTCCGACCACTTAACACTATAATTCTGCCAAAGCCAATGCTAATGAAATTCTATGTAACAGCATTTAAGTTTATTCAGTTTATTTTCACAGGGACAATGCCCACCAATCAGCCATCTGGCACTAAAATGCTTCATTGAAACCAATGCTAATGGCTGTATTTCAGGCAAAGTGGCAGCTCCTCTGCACACCATGCCCCGCCTCACCTATCCAATCATAAGGGAACCACTGACACACACTATGTTAGGGTCGAATGCACAGGGTCAGCAGCATGTATGTGACGCACACAACTACATACACAAGGCTAATTACACAACCCAAGGTCCAATGCTAGAAAATTGACAGGCCATTGAAATGTCTTGGCCAGGTAGGTGGAAACATATCAGAGGAATGCTGTGTATTCTATACAGTCAAGGCTGTGAATGTCACTTTCAAAATACTACAAGGGCACTCGGAGAGTGCAGACCTCCGCCAAGGTTCGTGCTATTATTGCTTGTTCGTGAGTCGGATCCGGATCCGCTGCTGCCCATGCTACACCCTTCCACGAAGTTTCATGAAAATCGGGCCAGTAGTTTTACCGTAATCCTGCTAACAGACAAACAAACAAACAAACGGCACCGAAAACATAACCTCCTTGGCGGAGGTAATAACCCAGTACAGATCACTGGATACCTGTGTTAAATTGTAATTAGAATATATCTCCATAATGTGATTACTTTCAGTGACTTTGGGATTATATTCCCTCCAAATCCCATAGAATATGATGTTCAATAGACAGTTATTTCAATTTTCAGCCTGGAACAGCATGTCATAAAACTATGTCAAAAGGTATGAAATGATATTTTGTGTCTGTATTGTCACAATCAAAAACTTTTCACACTTCCAACATATTTCTAATTAATCAACCTATTCACTATTTTTTTGCTATGATGCATAACAAATCAAGACTGACCATTACCTTTGTAATAGCAGTATGTCAGTTTATTTTTCTATCTTTCCTGTCTACCTCCAATGTATAGCATCTAATAAAGCAGAGAGGCCTTAAACATCTACAAAGTATATGCAATGTGATTACCATAGGTTTGTTTCAGTCACTGTAATGGATTATGGTTCCTTTTTTGTAATCAGATTACTGTATTCCAATTAGATGTAATCCATTACTTCTCAACAATGTGTACAGTTCTGTTTCTTAATTCAAGGTGTTATAGATTCACAATATCAGTGGCGTGGTAACTTTTGGAAAACATTTGATGTTGCTATGAAAAAACTGCCTTACTTTTAAACAGAAATAGCTACTGCTCAAATACAGTGAAACAAACAGATGCAGGTAGGATAGCTAAAACAGGTAATTCCATCCCTTACTGGTTATCGATTGCACTTCCCCCATGTTGTTATCAATTCAGAACTTGATATTTTTGATTCTCAACCCTAATAAATCCACATGCCAAAGTCTAGTGAAAGCATCCCTGCTTCCAGAGAGGAAGCAAGCAACAGGAAAAAACATTCCATGGCAGGTGTGGTGATCTAAAGAAAAATAAGGTCAAGTAGCAAGCAGAGCCACATTCTTCACAAACAAAAGTATAAATCAGCTGTGCGAGATGGAAACACTTGTGCCCTCGCTGTATCCTTGCCAACAGCAAATTTATTTTCTACTGTCTTGGTAAGGAAAGACACATAACCATTTAGATAATTGTTTCCTCATTTCCATAATTACAGAGTAATTAGACCACAACAAAATATGGTGCATTCAGCAGTGTTGGTGGGCACCATCGATGCAACACCACCCACTCTCCACTTTAATCAGCTCACAGCTGGAAAGCACCGTCCTGTCAGTGCCAGGGATCAAACCTGCAACCTTTTGGTTATTAGTAAGCTGCTCTAACTCAAGACTAACCTGCTGCCCCAAAGATGAGCTTCAATCTACAATGAGATACATATGACACCTTCGTTGAGAAAATGGTTGCTGGCATGAGAGTAACTTACAAGGATGACAGTATTGAAATTATTAGTTATTTTAAGACATTTGCTTGCTCAGTACTATAGCATTTGTGATGAAGCAACCTTTAAACTGAGTGTTATGCAAGTCAAAAGTTTATTTAAAGGGTAACTTAACACCAAAGCCAAATCTGTGTAAAGCCTGACATCTACTGGTAAAAAGCATGCTACTGAAATTGCCATCTGCTATTGGCTGATCTTTGGTGCCAGGTGATGTCACCTTCTTTAGAGTACATCACCTGGTATCAAAGATCAGCCAATAGCAGATTAGTTACTCTTTAAAGTGATAATCCGCAACATTGACTTCAGCGACACCTTTGGTGATAAGCGGTCATTGCTTTGGTGTTTTGCAATCAATGTAAGCACTGGTTCAACATATTGTAATAATAAAGATACTCAATGTAGACTGTGGCTTCTTATATTTCTTCTACCTCCATCCATCTATCTATTTTCTATACCCGCTTATTTCTATTTAGGGTTATGGCAGAACAGGTCGCCAGTCCATCACATAGACAGAAAAAAACATTCACACCCACATTCACACCTATGGGCAATTTAGAGTCTCCAGGTCACATGACCTGCTTGCCTTTGAACTGTGGGAGGAAAGTGGAGCACCCGGAAGAAACCCAGGCGAACATGGGGAGGAGTATTTCTTCCACCTTCTTATATTTACTCCAAACATAGCTTCCGTACACGTAAAACGCATCACTTTCTGTGCAGCAGAGGATTTCTCTTGGGAAAGAGGGACCCCCTTGTAGGTCCAACAGCAGATATAAAAGCTTTCATGAACTGGGTATAGGTTGAATCACTATTGTATGGTATCAAGCGGAAATGGACAGTTATTTATGAGAAAAAGTTGAGGATTACTACTTTAATAACCATTTTGGCGTAGAAACCTTCTTTTGCATGGAACACACACTGAAATGTCTCATGAAATGCCATTGTATTAAAACAGTCCTGAGCCACAACTGCAATTCTAAGGTTCAGTTGCTGACTTCAAGTACAAAAAAAATAAATAAACACAAAACAGGTAAAACCAGAGTGTGAGACGGCCAGCTTCTCTAGAAACAACAGGACCACAGCAAGAGTCAACAAGGAATCTATAATTTATGAACTAGCTCCCTCCTATGTACAGAAATGGTAGAAGAGGCAGACAAGGAGAGGAGAGGAGAGGAGAGGAGAGGAGAGGAGAGGATAGGAGGAGGAGGAAGAGGAGGGTAAAAAGAGGAAAGCAATATGCGAAGGGAGAAAAAGAGGGAGACAAACGGTGAGTAGAGATTTTCCTTGAGGGCTGAGCTATGTAGATCAGAGCCCTGGGGACCGAGCGGTGTGAACTGCTGGAGCCTACTGCACTGGAAACTGCATGGAGGCAGCCTACAAATGCCATGTGACACAATAACGCTGCAAAGAAATAGAGGAGGGGAGGGTAAAAAAAAACAAAAAAACCCTGAGAAACTTCAGTAAAGGTCAGCGGCGGTTCGTGTCGTGAGAAACGCCTCGTGCCTTTCCGTCTTCATATCAAGATCTCCTTTCGTTAGAGGGACGAAGCGGTTGAGTTCTTGACAAGAATCGTCCTTTTTGGCGGTGACCTATTGAGGAATTCCAATTGGTGTAGGGCTCGTAAATGCGTTTCACACAGATTACGCGGATGTGACACGTTACACAATCGTCGGACATGCCTCACGGTGCAAGTAGGCTTTTCGACTGCTATTTTTTCCGGTATATTCGCGGTGAATCACGGAATGCACGAGTCCACGAGCGGATTTGTTGCCTATGGTCAAAGTGTTCTCACCCGTTTGGTCGGTCTGCGCTTATACAACCCGAACTAGCTGCCCTTAATCTACGACTACATCCTGGGGGAAAGAGGTGGGAGCCGGTTCAGGGAGGCCTTAAGGTGCTACTGTACTAAATTTGACACATAGCGGTGGGAAAGGGGAGGGGGTGGGGGGGGTCACATCTAGTCCACAGAAGGCCTCAGAATCCCTAGCATCACCCCTGAAGATATCAACGCACATCAAATCTGAGCTCATAAGATCACATTTCCCCATGTGAAGCTGCCCTGCTGAGTAGCATTACCCCGCTACGAAACCCCCCCCCAAAAAAATATGCATGATAACTCAGTCCTGATTAGGATCAGCTGCCAGGCGGTGTGGTTTTTTTTTTTAATGCCCACATAACCAAAGTCATGACTAACATCTTTTCAGACGGAGCCAGACTGAGCTGCTTCTCCCTCTCCCGGATCCCCATGTCTGAGCGATCAGCCCGGCCGTATCTCCAAGGTGTGTGTGTGTGTGTGTGGGGGGGGGGGGATAGGGTAATGTCATTAAGGGCTATTTGCCAGAGCCAAATCGTCGCATCCAGACGGCCTTTCTAGTTCGTGTCTCGGTGTGACAAGTCCTTGGAGGGCTGTGAAATGAGCGCGCACACACAAATGCCGCATTCATCCAGTTGTATATGGTGATGGTGCCCCCGCAGCAGCCGACGGGCGCAACTTTCCTCCTCCTCCTCCCTCTCCCTGGATCGGAGAGAGACTCGATTCACCACACACACACACACACACACACACACACACACACACACACCGGTCTTCTCACCCCCTCCCCTCTCCATCCTGGCCCCTGAGCTAATCAGGCTGAGAAGGGCTTTGCGTCCATTTGATTAACATTTTCGACGAATAATAATAATAAGAAGAAGAATAATGAATGCATTTCGCCTTTTCCAGAGCGGCTCAGTGTGAGTTTTTTTTTTTCTTTTTTAATCCTCATTCCAGCATACGGATCAATATCTAGCTGTATGAATATCCACTAATTCGGATAATTAATTTCGATTAAGGAAGAAGCAAATCGATTTTTCCTCTCATCAAGCGCACATCACGCTGGCCTAAAGATGAGTGGTGACAGTTTTTGTCCACGCTTACAGGAATAATAAGGGCTGGATACGGACACAAGTCGGCAGGTGGCAACGGACTGGCGGGCGGATGGATGTTTTAATTTGTTGATTTTCTCATTTCTCACGTTGCTACAGCGGGAAGACATTTAGGAGAACAAATTCACCATTCATCATTTTTATCCCGGGCTCTATTTTGCGCAGCTCGCTGAGTGAGTGCGCAGCTCTGTGCGTCCATGCACTTGAAACAGAGTGAGAGAGGGAGGGAGAGAGAGAGAGAGAGAGAGAGAGAGAGAGAGAGAGAGAGCGAGCGAGCGAGCCCAAAGTGGCAGCAGATAGGAGCAGAGGAGAAGATGTTGCTTTTCTGCTGTGGGGACGTTTCCAACACCACTCCAGCCTCTCCAATGCATTTTTTTTTATGCAATAACCCCTTCCACAAACCAGAAATAACGTCATGTGAAAAAAAAGCCAACCATTATCTCAACATCCACTTGAACTTGCACCCCCCCCCCCCCCCCCCCCCACACACACACACACACACACTCCCTCCTCCTCCTCCTCCACCACCTCATCCTCCTCTCCCTCTTTATAATTCCGACCAGTAAATAATGAACTAAGAGAAATACTGCATTGCAATCCTTTGCTTTTCTGAAAGCGGGGTAAAGTAGCAAAGACCCCACACTGGAATTCCCTTATGTCTGATGGCGCTTGTAGAGTTAAAAGTCAGAATGTGTATTTACCGCTAAGGAAGGATCCCATCCGCTGCTTCTTCTTTTTTTCCTCCACCACCTCAGACAATATTCCTCTGTGCCTTTATACGTCCCGTTAGGATAAGGAACATTTCCTTGCAAAAGCCATATTCCCCCCCTCCAACACCAAAAAAAAAAAAATCCCGACGCGCAAGCCTTGGAAATAAGCCTGGGAAATAAGGCTGGCGCACTTTTCACTCCAGAGGGTAGAAACTCGTATTAAATGCGGTCCAACATTTACACACACACGGGAACAAATTAAGGGAAGCCTCTTAGTCCAAAACGCAAGTCCGTTATTAATCCCAAAAATGTTTTTTTTCCTGTTTCTATTAGTGTTATAAATAGTATTCTCCTAGACAGAAAAGACCATTACGCTCCGGCTCTCCTGTGCGCGCACCGGTCTACATGGTAATGACGGGAAGGCTGGAGAAAAAGAAACAAGAGTGGGATTTTTTCCCCCCATCGTCCGCTCCTCACGATTCAGGCTGCACTTGGCTGATAAAACACCGTCCTCTCTCCTCGCTCCTCTCCTCTCCTCTCTCCTCCTCCTCCTCCTCCTCCTCCTCTCCTCCAGCCCGCCGTCTCTCGGCAGCTTTCATGGAGCAGAGACGCGCCTAGCGGCCTTGGAGGGAACTCCAACGACCAAAGTCCAGCCCCCCCCCCTTCTCCCCACCACCCCATCCTGGTTTTAAAGAAACATGGGGATGAGGTTTTTTTTCCTGTTCTTTTTTTTTTTTTTTTTTTTACTCCTGTGGCCATTTCAGGGGGGACAATTTGCCATCATTTGCCTATAAATAGACTAAATTTCTGAGGACAAAATGAAGCGATGACTGACACGATGTTATTCGGTCAGTGTGATAAATTATTAGATGTAGGTCACCAAACTGTCAGTTTAGAGGGAACACTGGTCCTGAATGCCTCACTGATGTGATTTCATCTTTTAACACATGGCTTCCAAATACATTTATGGTTATTTTTGCTTGATCTTTGTTCTCTGTTTCAGTGCTAAAAAACTACTAGATCATTTAAAGGCTCACTGAGGTTAACGGATGGCTAATGGACAGCTGGAAATTGGGCCACTGAAGCAGCAAAACAGCTATAGGATTCTGCAAAGAAAAACAGAACATACAGTATAATAAAGGGTATTATGGTTTATGGTTTTATGGTTTATTTTAAGTGGGACAGTGCATACTAATAAAGATTTAAAACCAAATGTAAATATGCCAGATTTAGCCACCAGGCAAATTTTCATCTGTTGTCCCTTGGCAGGTTGATGTCACAGTAAAAAATAAATTAAAAAAAAAAAATGTAATTCACAATACAAGAAACAGCACATACTACCTAAAACTCACTCTACACAATAAACAAGCCCTAAACACATAACATGCAGACAACACATCCAGAGGTTTTTTATGATAAATTATGGGAGCAGTTTTGATTATCCAGTAATTAAACATAAACTGATGAACCGCTGAAACCGATTTCAACACTAGAACAGAAGGAAAAAAGTGAAAAACAGCAGTTGTATAGGATGCACAATGTGAAAATATGCCACAAGATGAGCAGTAATTGTGCAGTGTAAAATGAGTGAAAAAGTTCTAAAAGTATCTATGTGTGCAACATATAACAAATGGCAGGAACATGAGAATATGAGGAAAAAGAATATGAATTCATAGGATGTATACAGGATGTGCAAATTGTGTGTTTTATTCACAGGTCTACAGGAGGTCATACAAATGCATAGAAAATGCCTAGGCGTAAAAAAATCAATATCCCAAGTAGCCTATAGATGTAGATAACATATTAAATTAGTTTTGTTTCGTCTGAGGAAGCCCCCCTCCCCTCCCCTCCCCTCCGAGCAGACTTTTGATCTTAGATACGTCTTGCTGCAGAACTTCCATTTCAGTGAAGAGCAGTGTTCCATGCCATATGAGCATGAAAAAGAATAAGAATAGATGTTGGAATTTCTTCTACCATGCTCATATCAATAGAATTACACATGCAATAGGATCAGCTCCTTGTGTTGTGAAAGAAAAATTGGTTCTCAGGTCCGTAAAATGGCCAGAAAATGAGCTTTTCATCAAAATTGAGTGTGATTTTCAGACGGTGTTAGTGTGAACATACATCACATCAATGCTTGACAATGCTGTTTATACTCGCAGGCGGGGAGATAACAGCGGGAAGATCTGCGATGAATGAAATAATGGTGGGATCAAACTCTTCCTCGCTCTGCTGTGGGGACCCCCTGGAACCCCCCTCAAGGACCCCTGGAACCCCCTCGAGCACCCTTGGGAGTCTAAAGCCCTCTTCATAGAGATTACTCAGATCAGGTAAATTATTCCGACTCCTTTCCAGCCTTTTTGGTGGGATCCAACGCGTAAGGAGGGTGGAAAGTGTTACCATCTTGTGCAGCAGATACATATAATCTCAGCGTATCCAGCGCCTCCTCCGGTATTCCATAGTGATTTTTTACTTCCATGACAGCACTCATTAATTCCCTAGATGTCCAGCTCTTCAAATGGTGGATGTCTCATTTTTTTGGAACAAACACTCTTGTTTCTGTGCTCGGCTATTATGCCGGCAGCAGAGAATGCTTATCCTTCAGTTTGGTTGTTATGTCTCTTGTGCTCCTTACCAAAAGATGGATGAGTTCATCATATATTTGGGCTATACACTCTCAGAGTCCTCTCATTGCACATCAGTAAGCAGCCGTGGGAGAAGTAAACAGATGCTTTACTGTGAGTATGAGCACGCCCTACTGGAATAGTAGTCTACTCTGGAAAAAGTAGCCTCCCATTCAGAATTATACTTTAGTAAATATGCTGGTGGAGGAGTAGTTGTACAAATCCTCCATTAGAATAGATAGCATTAACTTTTATTGTCCACCCTCAAGTAAACAGACCCTTTACTTTAGTATAGGTACCCTAGTGTAATTAGTGTATTAATATATTAGTGTATTAGTATTAGTAGTAATTAGTAAAAGTAAGACTTTTCCAGTTTTTTCTAGTAAAAGTAGAAACAGTAAGTTACCTTTGCCATATACAACACGTTTGAAAATTCTACTAAATATCTAATACTTAAGTCTTCAATATGAAATGTGAAAAAGTAAGTGCTTAACTTTTTATGAGTTAAGTTAAAGTTTTCATTTAGGCTTGTTCTGGCTCCTTCCTTGTCTTATAAATAACGAGTAACTGCAGCTGTCAGAAAAATGCAGCGCACATAAAAGTAGAATAAGCTATCGACTGAATTTGTTCCAATGCTGAAAGACTGCATGACAGTGTGTGTGAGTGTGCAATAACCAACTTATTGTGTCAGTGGTTTCCAATTTTCATCATGTCAAGGACCCCTAAATAGCCCATAGTGTGCAAAATATTAGGGTCACCTGCTGTTTCTATGAAATAGACTGACCGTTTGTTGGTACCACAAAACATCCTTATCATTTCTGATAAGGTTTCAGTTCTGGTTTTAGTTTAGGAAATTGTCTAACAGAGTTGCAACAAACATCTCAGGCTGATTCTTTATGAGAAATCCTAAATTGTAGGACCTTGAGCCTCAAATTTGTACTTATAGTTATTAAAAGTAATGCACTATAATCTTTATGATATTCCACCAAGCGAGTGAAACAGGTGGCGAAGCTCATGTGATTGAAACCAGCAGCAGTTTGACATTGAAAAAGTGTGGTGGAAAGTAAGTGGTGGAGGTCAGATACATTTACTTTAATCTCTGACGACCTGGGTTCAATTTCCTATTTGTGGAGAAGTATTCTACTTTTCTACTGCCATGACCAAAACCTTACCCTAACCATAACCAAACTGTTTTAGTTGCCTAACCTTAACCTAAATTGTTTTAAAGCAGTGATTGGTTATGCAGCTGGCCATGTGTTGCTATAGTGCAAATGAAGGGAACACAACTGTTTCGTAAGATGTCATGCAAACCTTGCATGAGAACACTTTGAGGAACTTAACACTTGTGATATTTGAGGATGCTTCCACTCTTTAACCTTGAGAGTCTACAGTGCTCGATTGTGTTCTGTGCTTGTGCTTTGGGTTTGTAAAGAGAAGGCTTCTTAGAGAGGAGAGGCAGATTGTAAGTGGACAGAAATTGAAATGTGGAAAGAATGAACGCAATTACAGTACTCAACATTGAATACCCTTAGCCTTTTTTAACACTGCAGTCAGCCCAGGACAAACAGAACTGAACCCTGGGATGACATCAACAACATTTCACGCTGGCACATTCTGAAAGTGGATTAGCCCAGGTTAAAGGTCTGCAGGGTTCACCCCGACTCTGCAGGGGTAACAATACAATTGTGGCTAAGTGGTGAAGTGTGAAAAGTGTGATCTGAATGAAGAGATTAAAAATTGAAGGTACAGCATGTATCAATTTAGCATCAATAAATCATTACGCCTAATTCTGAGACATTAGTTTGATTACTCTGTCATAATAAATACAATAGGAAAACAAGCATAGTTGATCCTTTTCCCCAACATTGATCGTTGTCAACACTGATTGCGTCTTTTTCCAGCCAGAAAAAGAGACGCCTTCTTCTGCACTAAGTAGGACATTCATTGTGCAAACTGCTGAAAACCCAAGTAGTGAATGCTGCTCATGTGCACTGCAGTGTGGCCAGTAGCATATTGCCTACTATTGTGCACAGAACAAACTTTGTGTGCTCTGACAGCTTGTGCCTCCGTAATCTTATGCTTGTTGCGTAATGGGCCACAGTGTCTGGAGAAGCTGTCAACTCAGCAGCCAGTCATGTCACACATTGTTTGAAACGTGGTCTGCCCCTGCTGTCTGGAGAATGTCTGGCTGGCACAATGCCAAATTGTTCCATTATGTTTTATTAAATGAAATGGACATTTGAATAATATAGGCCTCTGTGTGTTATAACGAGTTCATATTCAAAAGTCACAGGGTATTGCACCTTTATGCATGTTTTTTTATTCTTTTGCGTCTCATAGAGCCGCAGAAGAAGAGGCACCAAAGAACTACACAGACATTTGTTTGGACCAAAATCTCTAACCTGATGGGATGACAGGTTGCCAAAACTCTGTCCAATAAACAAATGACTTCTGAGTCATGTGACTTTTGTTTACAAGCCCTGGTTGTAGTTGGGCAGTGTGAACTTAAACGAACCAAATCCAAAAGTAAAGTAAAAAAAAGTTTTCCACTGTGATTGCACCCTTAGTCATGAACAGGTCACTCACTGTCGTCAGCTATTCTTTCTATTCTCAACAGTGTGCGCGCAGGCTGCACTGATACATCATGAATGACAGTATCATAGCCAGAGAACATCTTACTGCTTTCTCCTGTGTGCAGATGAATCAGTCACCTGCTGCTATCCATGCCCATACCTCCGTCATTTATGACCTTTGGAGGCAGTCAGCATTAGTCAGAACCGTTATAACCACTAACAAGGGAAGAACCGCTGCAGATTGGCTTTCACTGTGGAGACCCACAACTGCTTGGTGCATTAGACTCTATCATTGACCTGCTGTCTGCATCTCTGCCTGATTCTTGACTACAGTCTGCTGTTTCTAGTCCTGTGGTTTTCTGAGGCCTGTGGGTCTTATTGAGCTCCATAGCTCTCCATAGCCTCTACAGGTAAACAGCTGTGTGTGGCAAACAGAGAGAGCAATAAGCAAGAGCAGGGCACAGTAATCTATTCATATGCAAGCAAAGAGTCAAAACATTTGTGGTGATACATGGACTCTCCTGCAACACCAACACACACCTGCAATACCCACACACACTCCTGCAATGCCAGACACACCTAGAATACCCACACACACAGCCACAATGCGACCCACACCTAGAACACCTAACCACATAACCGTGATGCCACACGCACATGCAATACTCACGCTTCCGTGATGCCACACACACACACACACACCTGCGGTGCCACACACACACCTGCGATGCCACACCCACACCTAAGATGCCACACACACCTGCAGTACCCATACACACAACTGTGATGCCACACATACCTACAAAACACACACCACCGATGCCACAAACACCTGCAATACCCACACACACCTAAACACCCACACACACCTGCGATGCCACACACACCTGCAATACCCACACACACTGCTGTAATGCCACCACACACCTGCAATAACACACATACCTACAATACCCCCACATACCTGCAATAACACACACACCTGCAAAACCCACACACACCTAAACACCCACACACACCTGCAATGCCACACACACCTGCAATATCCACACACACTGCTGTGATGCCACAACACACCTGCAATAACACACATACCTACAATACCCCCACACACCTGCAATAACACACACACCTGCAATACCCACACACACACATCCACAATACCCCCACACACCTGCAATAACACACACACCTGCAATACCCCCACACACCTGCAATAACACACACACCTGCAATACCCACACACACACATCCACAATGCCCACACGCACTTGGGATGCCACACACGCACACACACACACACACACGCACCCGCGACGACACACACTGCTGTAATGACAACCATCGGCACCACTGCGGTTGCCATAGCAACCAGCTGTTAACATATCTGATCTCCACAGGGGAAAAAGAGATGTGAGAGAAAGTCAGCATTCTTTTATTCAATCATTTATTTTGAATATTCATATTTTTTTTTTTATGCCAGTCATTGTATTTTTTATGAACGAGGGTTTTATGAACTGATTTTACATTGGCAACTCCTCTTTCTTAAGTAAGGTGAGATCAGAAGAAACTTAAATGATGCCCGCAAGGAAATTGGGTCTTTGCAGCAGCAAATAGTAAGAGGATACAGGAGGAGAAAAAAGAATACAAACAAAAAATAGAATATAAATTATATATTAAAAATAAAAAATAAATAATATATGAGAGTGCAGCAAATATATTTGCTTTGTACAATATGAGAGTATGCCAACTTTTCAGGAGCTAAGAAACAGCCATGTTTTTCAATACATTTATTTATTTATTTATTTTTTTCATTTTTGCCGTTATCCGAATGGTTTTGAAAGGGCTTCATACCCCTAAGAGGTCAGAATATTTCCTCAACCCATAGAGGAACGTGTATCCTTCAACTGAAGTAAAAATATGAAAATCACCAAAATTGGAGTTACAAGGTTTTCACACCACAACAGCAATATGAAGCATGAAAAAGGTGGAAAAACACAACATACACATATAGATCATTCAAATCGTTATTGTAAAATAAGCCCCTTCAGAGCGATCAAGCTTGATTCACCCTGTCTGAATTTATTTTGCGATAACGGCCGGCTCGCTGTACAGTATCCCTTAGATATAGCGTAGAGACAGAGCAGTTTCACCTCCACAGCCAACAACAAAGAACTAAACGAATAACAAGTAGCTGCGTCTTATGTATCGCTGCATTGTTTGTGAGTAAATGTGAACTCTTTCTACGCATCGTGTGTTGTATACCTTGTACTTGTTGCTTATAGTACTGGCCTGGCCTCATAAAGTGAATTTCCATGTCGATGGATGAACATGAAGAGGCAAAGTTAAAGAAAAAAACATGACAAGGGTGCACACTTCCCCCACTTTGATTTCCATTCAATCCATACTGTAGTATATTTTGTTTGTTGGTGAGCAAAATCTAAACATGTTTTTTACATTTTTGTTGGTCTCGCAGGATGTTTTTCTGTGTCAACTAGAGTCACACCAATATATCGGCATTTTATGAAATATCGGATAATAAACCTGCAATTTTTTTTTTTTCTTTACATATTTTATTGAATTTTGCAGTAATGTTTCCTGTAAATGTATTCATTTAAAGACATTAATGTATCCCACAGATTTTCTTACCACTGAATAGGTGGAGATGGTCATCCTGCCTTAAAGAGCTGCTGACCCTGAAAAAATTTCAGTAGTTTGGCTTTCAATGGAGAGTTTTAGTGTCCCATGATGGTCTAAATGCTGTTTCAGAGGCTTTTCCACCCTGACATGAGAACAATCCTGGAGGAAACACTGAGTAATTTTGGCATGAAAATGATGTGTTTCGGGTGTGTGTGTGTGTGTGTGTGTGCATGTGTCCAGTTGAAAAATAGCACTGTCTCTATTTATATCATAATTTAACATATATATTTTATTAACTACAAAACAACTCTGGAACTAATTATGCAAATGTGTCAGCTGTAATTTACAGGGTTACCATACAGTAATTCTTCATAATTACTGCCTACAGCAAGGAGTCAACAACCCCTACTTGTGGTGGAAATTATTTCATCACGGCGTCAGGACCTCTGGATAATCTAACATGTATATATATATAAATATATATTACAGCTAACTAAATGTCTGTCAGCTAACTATCTGTATCTATTTTAGTGCGTTGGAAGAGTCAGAAGAGTCAACACTCCTCTGGCGATGGAGGTTTGCCTTGTCATGAGTCATTGTGTCATTGTGTGTTACATAACGGCTTTAAACATTGGATTTTGAATTGACTGGCACCGTTTGAAACCCCGCGCAAATGCAGGGAGGACATTCCTGAAAGGGCTTCTTTATGTACTTTTATTTTTCAGCGTCTGAAAAAAATCCTGGTGTGCCCTTCAACAAGTAGAAATGACTTATCTCTGAACTATAATGACTGGTCTCTCTCACTCTCTCTCTTTCATCATCTCAGTGCACACACACACACACACACACACACACACACACACACACACACACACACACACACACACACTCCACACTTTTACTCCTATTGTTATTCCAGCGGTGAGGTCTGAGGTCTGTGGCCTTGGTGATATTTTATCAGGTATGGATACAGATTGGCCTCTTGTGCTCAAAGTGGGTATTTCTGTAACCCCTCATCTCATCCAGCTTGCGCTGAGAGGACACACACATTGTCATTATTCGCAAATTGCCAAGGACTGCACAAACATGCACTGGCAAGAATGAGATTATTTTGATTTATCAAGTCTATTCCAGGATATTTTAGTCAAATTATCTCACGGTACTGCATTTTTGGTTTGAAGAAATGTAACTTTTTTCAGGAGAGAATAATGTTGTGTATCAATTTTTGTTAATATTTGTTTGCATACTGCAGTCCTTTGAGACATGCTTTATGATGAAGGGCTTTATAAATAAACTTGACTTGATATGTTATGTGCAATTTATTGAAATGGGCAAAATTATCAGTCAGTGCAGTGAAATAATTTGACTAAAATAACTCTGGAGACAAGATAAAGACCCTTGCCAAGTTCGCCCACACACACACACACACACACACACACACACACACCTAGCGTCACCTCAATAGAAATCTATTCTATTCTGTTGTGCATTAACTCTTGTTGCGACTGATAATGTCAAATGTCAACTGCCAAATAACATAATAACTTGTCAAAATGCAATAAAATGTCCTTCTAAATGAGTTTAAACTGTAATAATGTAATATTAATGTAATTAATGTAATGTATTAATGTAATAATGCTGGATAATGTAATAACATGACATTTTTACATTAACTGGCAATTTTTACTTCATTAGCGGTGTAACATTTTTATCTGATGATGTAATAATATTGACTGATAATATAAGGCATAAGGAAGAGGATTACATATGATAAACCCCTTATGAATTCATTTTATTCAGGAATTTATGACATTACATTATCAACAACTTTGTCTCTGTCTTACTTTGTGTTTTTCGGTCTCTCTCTCTCTCTCTCCCTCTCTCTTTCTCTCTCAGTCTCTGGTGATCTCCGTCAGGCTCTTATGCCATCAAGCTGTGCCACTGCCTCCATATGCCTCTCCAAGCTGATAGCCACTAGGCAAATCGCTGGCTCTCCCATTGGCACACAAATGAAAAAGACTGCTGGAAAAAAGGGAAAAAGATGAGAAAAATTCAATATAAAACCATGTCTAGTGCCCCAAAAATGCCAAGGCCAAAGCTTTAATATGAGTTTATTCGGAGAGACCCTGCTAGGCACTGTGTTATTCAGCAGGGAAAAAAAACTGGTACAGCTATATAGCTGTAATCAAATAGAATGTATTCAACTGGTAATTCCAGCCTGGTGGAGAATATAGTGGGTTTACTCGCTATCATGCGGCAAGCACAGAGCCAGCTGACCGTCTTTTGTACTAATTTCATCTCTTTTCTACTGTTACTTATCAGACTGTAGACATTCATCGGTAGCCATTATATAAACACCACAGCGATCGAACCATTGAGAATGAAACAACATTTTTTAAAAAGCGAAGGCGCGTTGAAAAATGTGTCCTATGTCACCATGGCTTCTTATAATTAAAGTATGAGCTTATTCTAGCCCAGTTATGACCCGAAACCAGCTTGCTTCAGTAACTGTTATTGAGATAGATGGGCTGGCAGGGCTTCCTAGCCAGGGTTGGGAAGGGGGCTGGGCGTGTGTGTGTGTGTGTGTGTGTGTGTGTGTGTGTGTGTGTGTGTGTGTGTGTGTGGAGTGGGGGACTCTTTCGTGATCATGCGCAGGCACCCAGATGCTCTCCAGGAGGCTTTTGTATGGTGTTTACCAGCCGGAGCCGCGGCAATAGCTGTAATTGATATGTCTGCCCTGATAAGAACCAATCAGCTGTGGGCAAGGACCGATATTTTACCAATGTGATAATAGCAGTCATTTGTCAGTTCCCAGTAGGACCAGAGGATTCTTCACTACAATTGATCAATCAATCACGAGTGCAGCTGGGAGCGCCGACTGGAGAAATTTATCGGCCCACAGCACCAGTGTGTGACTGTGTGTGTGTGTGTGTGTGTGTGTGTGTCAGTGTATATGTGTGTGTGTGTGTGTGACTAAACAAGTGACGACGTGTGCGTGAATGAGCGTTTGCGTGATAGTGAGTGAGTCAGTCTGAGTTTGCATGTGTATGTGTGTGTGTGTGTGTGTGTATGTGTGTGTGTGTGTGTGTGTGTGTGTGTGTGTGTGTGTATCTGTCCGCAGGCGAAGTCTATGAGAGGCCAGATGTTAGCGGAGACCGAGAGAGTCTGGGGACCAGCCGCCACTGCCAAGTAGACAGGCACACACACACACATACACACACACACAAACAAACACATGCTCACCCGCTCACTCAATATTTATTTCCACATTTATTTGCAGGCTCGGGTTTGTAATTGTCTACCTGGTAAAGGAATCCTAGACTTGGGACTGGAAATTTGCACCCATGCCAACCTGAATAATTTCTGTCCAGATCCAAATAATGAAGTTGTGAATAAAGACATTTGATACTGCGTCTGTGTTGACTAAAGCACTAATGATTACACAAACACCATCAAAAGAGAAAAGGAGTCTGAACACCAGCCAGTTAGGGCATCAAGCCTCAAAAAAGGACATGAAAATTGAAGGCTTTCACTTCTAATTTTCCTTTCTTTTCTTTTGGAGCACTTTTTGCATCATATCAATGAATTATGGTTAATAACTCTGGAGACAAGATAAACCTTTGCCAAGTTCGCTCACACACACACACACACACACACACACACCTAGCGTCACCTCAATAGAAATCTATTCTATTCTATTGTGCAATGTCAAATGTCAACTGCCAAATAACATAATAACTTGTCAAAATGCAATAAAATGTCCTTCTAAATGAGTTTAAACTGTAATAAAACCTGTTAATGTAATAATGCTGGATAATGTAGAGGCAATTAAGACAGCCTTTTTTACTACCTCAGTCTCTTAATGTCCTTATTTGTTGCTTCATGCCCTAACTTTCTGATGTGCCAGCTCCAGAGGTGTGACCAAGTAACTTTGCTTGAGTCTCGTCTCAAGTCTTGAGGCACAAGTCTCAAGTCAAGTCCCAAGTCTAAATTAAACTAATGTCAAACCAAGTCAAGTCAGGGCTCCAGACTAACTTTTCCACTGGTAGCACTGGTGCTACCAACTTTCTCAGTTGGTCGCACCAGCACATGATTCGGTCGCACCCTTTTTTTTTTTCTTTTTCTTTGTTCCCTTCCTGGAGGAAGCGTCGATGACACGTCGAAACCTCCATGCTTCTGTGTCTCTCTTTCCGCCGACAGAACAGAGGGCTGTCAGGTGGACAGAGCTCGCGCATGTGCATGGAAATAAATGGCAATATGATATAAATGTATAGATTGTGTGTGTTTGTTTTGCAAGGGCGAGGGGTGTCTGGGGGTACTCCCCCAGAAAAAAAATTGCGATTTGAATCCCATTTCCTGCATTTCTACATACATTTAGGGACTACGGTAACCAATACAAAATCCGGGAAATAATTAAGTTGGTCATCATGCTAAATTCTGCCAGAATAGTACTAAATATGCATAAGAAAAACTCTTACTTTCTGTATTGTTTAACCCACAACTTTACTGAACTTCACATGTTGAGTTATTCAATTATGGATATATATATGTTTTGAAGAATAGGACTGACAGATCTATGGTACATTATTGGCTGCTCAGAAAGTCGCTAGAAGTCGCCAGATGATGTCATACGATAATTTGCATATCAATAATGCTGCACTTGTTATGCACGCCGCGGTGTAGCCCATTTTAATATAAGTGCTGACTCCGCCCACCCGGGCCAGTTTCGGCATACGCCGGTAGCAATTACAAGTGGACCCTATCCTACAGTCCCTGCTCTCAGAGGAGGGAGGGGGCTACACTGTGTGTGGGAAGCGCTGTGATCATCAGACCTCTCTGGATTAGACAAGCAAGTAGAGAAAACCGGCATCAGCCGAACCAATTTATTGCCAAATGCTTTGGGATTCAACACATTAACATTGCTTCCCATGGTCAGAAAAAGTCGCCAGATTTGTCGCTAGTCGCTTTTGAGAAATAAAGTCGCCAGGGGGGTCTGAAAAGTCGCTAAGTCTAGTGACAAAGTCACCAAGTTGGCAACACGCCACAGATGCCAAAATGTACTATAGAACCGCGTAGGCAGGCTGTCCGTGGCCGCTACTCATCCGTGGCAATTTTTTGGAGTATATCAGGGCCTTACAATCAGCAGCTCAATTCACATTCTCAGCCAGAATCTGACGGCTGGCCAAACAGTAGCGTATTAAGCACGATTTTTGCGGTTAAAAAAGTGGGGGGGACACAAACAGGATTTTGAAAAGAGGGGGGACATGTCCCCCCTGTCCCCAGTGGAAATTACGCCCCAGTTGTTTTGACTTACCGCGGTCCCTCTGTCCCAAATGCATCAAGCCAGCCGGTAAAAACTCTGCAATAAGGCTGCGTTCACACATTGCGTTTTTTCTCCAACTGCCAGCGCCTTTTTCTCATTAAAAGTAATGGGAAGCGGCTGCAAGGCGCACAAAAGGCGGCCGCTCCCGAAAAGCACTGCAGCGGTGTTTTTTTTGTCAGAGAGGAGCGTTTTCAAAAGTTGAGAAATGTTCAACTTTTCAGAAAAGTGCCGGGTGACGTGAACCGCTTTTTCCCAGCCGACCAATCGCGATGACAGAGACGCTGGCCGTTTCCCATAGCAACAACAAATATGGAGAAAGTGAAAGTGCCGGTGGAGAAATCGGACGTTGTAATAAGTGAATTTCCGTTACCGCAACAGCGATCTTAAAGGCAGTATGGATTATACTGGACATGTATTGGAAATATCTGGTAAGCCTTTGCTTGTTGCACAACACTGTTCTGTCTGCTAGAAGAGCTAACCGGCTGGTTAGTGAGCTAGCAGCTGCTCAGCTAACGTCAGGTGATCCGCTTTTTATTTCTCCTCACAAAAAGCGCTCCAGGCAGCGCTTTTTCCTCATCAAAAAACGCTATGTGTGAACGCAGCGTGAATCCATACATCCATACTGATCTCCGTTCCAGCCCCCCCCCCCCGTACACGCGCACTGGTGATGAAAGTGCAGGTAGGGAGAGACCGACTGAGCCAGTGAAGAAGAAAAAGTACTACTTTCAACCACAATGGCTAGCGCAGTACCCGTGCCGGAGGGGCACCAAAACAGCCTAATGATCATCATGCACTCACACGAATGCGACCATGTGAAATTTTAACTCGCACAGTCTCAAAAAATGGTTGCATATGCCATACCATTTTGGTCGCAGTCTGGAGCCCTGCAAGTCCATGTCATTAATGTCAAGTCTCAGGTCTAAATGTAGAACAGCAAGTCAAGTCAGAACAAATCAAGAGTCCAGTATCGATTTAATATCTTAAAGGAAACTAAATATCTAGGACTTTTCAATGCAATATGGTTTTAAAAACTTGGTAGGTGCATCTTTACACATAATTAACACATAACATCATTTACACAAACACTAGATCTTTTGTCAAGACTTTAGAAACCTTTTCAAGTCATCAAAGTACAAGTCAAAGTCAAGTCCCAAGTCACCAGAACCCAAGTCAAGTCTCAAGTCTTCTCCATGCATCAAGTCAAGTCTCAAGCAATTAAAATTGTCCCTAACGTGACTCAAATCCAAGTCATTTGACTCAAGTCCAAGTCACTGTGACTCGAGTCCCCACCTCTGGCCAGCTATTTTTCCCTTTTGATGGTGTACAAATTCAAAGCTCAAGAGGTAAAGAATTTTATGAGCCTAATCCTGACTGAAGCCTCAATTATTTTTCAACAGGATTTTTAACCCGAGCCCAAACCGAACCCAGCTTGGTCCCACCAGGTTTGGTCATAAATATCAGGTATTACCAAGGACGGATATACTGCAGTTGTATGAGATGTTTTTATCCAAACCACGCCTGGCAATGCCTGAGCTGTTTAGGTCGACACTTTTCAAGCACTGGGTCAAACCAAAAGGGGTGTTCCGGATTCATAAGTATCCAAAACTACTGGCGATGTTATGTTTCCAAAGCCCTCCAACGATGAATAAAACATTGTCAGATTATACTTTCAAAAATACAAAACATCAGCAACACCTTCCTCATCTTGAGTTGCACCTCCTCTTACGCAAACTGTGTCTGTCTTAAGCTTTAAAATTCCTTCTTCACACCGTCTCCTTCCCTTCATTTGCATAGGACACGGAATGATGCTTTCATTTTGGATTTGCCTGGTCAGTTTATTTATTTCATGGAAAGCGTGTGTGATGCCTTAAACCGCCCTGTGTAGACTTAAAAAGAGCATACGTTTTGTTAGTTTAGTATACACAGTAGCCTGCAAATGCTATTTTGGGCTGAGAGAAAGTTTCTTTTGAAAAAGCGGGTCTCCCGAGGAAAAGAAGTTTGAAAACTTCCTGTGTAGGTGTATGTTAATACTCGGTACAAAGCTTTCCCAACCTTGAAGTCGGGAGCAAAGACGGCTTTTAAATTGCACAGAATGGTGAAAAGCCATGCACATGAAAACAAAGCCTGTCTTAACAAGTCGTTCAGGCTAATATTTAGCCTTAAAAGCGTATGTTTTCTGGAAAAAAGTGACAAATTCTTGTGTGATAATTCCACTTGCTCCCAAATACGGTTTCACTCGTTTCAGGTTTTCTATAAACGACTGTCAATATCTTGAAACAAGGCAGAATGAGGCAGATAGCATCAAGAAATGACACTTTGATTGAAGAAAATGGAATGAAATGAAAAAGTTGATTTGCTCTGGAAACAAGACACGTTAAATTATCTCAAACCATTGGCATTTTTTCGCTTATTTTAAGAGGAATACGATTTCAAGGCTCAATATTAGATTAAATGACTTGTTGAGATGGTTTTTCTTTTAGTGTTCAGTCTACCAGCCTTTATGCAATTGTCACTGAACAGCTCTCAAAAGCAGCAGGATTTCCGTTTCCATGAGAAATCAGACTCTTTGTCTCTGTAATTGGTCGATCATGTGAAAGCACAATTTGTATGTGTCTTTGAATGTTCCCATGGTCACACTTCCAGGTTTCGCTGGCCGTTAGATGGCTATGTGATTGAAAAACTATAATTATTCCCATTACCTGATTATTTTTGTCATAGCTAGTCATCTCTCTTTTCAGATGACGCAGGAGAGTAGATGGAAAACATGGCAGTAAAGTTGACTTTAACTGGGTGGAAGTATTTTCACTACTTCGATTTGGCTTCTCTAATCATTCACACAAAAATACAAAGAAGTAACTGAGTTAGCCTGATGTTAGAAGAAAGGATGTCATCACCACAGTTTAAGGTCTAACAAAAGATAATGAGTCACGGAAAAACTTACTTGGTCCCAGGGAGACATATGTAACCTTTTTACCTTTTGAAATGAGTAATAAATGATAAGTACTATATGACTTTTTATGAGTCACGAGCCCAACACTGATTCCACTTTTGGATTTGAAGACCCTCGAAGGCTGCATAACCAACTTTAGGGACTAAAGATAAATCAACATACGCAATGAAAACACCTTATTGGAACACATTCATTGAACAGGGGCGGCCATAGGACTTTTGCTCCCCCGGCCCTCGTTTTAAAGGATAACGTTAAATTAAAAAGATCCACGCCATGTCTGTCAGTGTCGTTCCGGCCTAAGTGCAAGAGCGGCTGAGGTGATGTGATGGAGGATTTTGAGGAGGAGACGTGATGAACATCAGAACCACCATACTTCACCAAAAAATTCTAATTGAAGCTGTCTGTGAAGCTGACCAATATAACAGCTCAAAGTATCAAACCTGAGTATATCAGTTGAACATTCAAAATTTCCAATAATTCCCAGCATCTAGGCTAAGCTCAACATCACACGAACGACTAAAATCAAGAAGACCTAAGGCAAATTGCGTAGGCCGATAAATGATTTTCTCAGAGGGGGTGAATCTGGAAGTGCATTACATCCACATTGCAACAAAAAAATGAAAATAAATAAATAAACATCAACAAACTGTCTCTCTTGCCAACCTCCCCCTGGCAACTTTATTTTTCAAAAGTAACTGCTGCCAAATCTAGCGACTTTTTCTGACTATGGGGAACAATGTTAACGTGTGAACTCTCTACTGCTCTCCCATCATTCCTTCTCTAATCCAGAAAGGGGTCTGATGATCACGGCATTTTCCACACACAGCGTAGCTTCTTCTTCTATTTATTACAAACATAGGTTGAATCACCATTGTGTTATACCAATCAGTGATAGAGAGTAAAACAGACATTTATTTACATGAAAATAGCACGGATTATAACTTTAAACTGCAGTTGCTTTTCTCATAGAGGTGTGTGTGATTTTGGAATGAAACCCTGACAGCATCAACCTGTTGTCAGATAGGTCCCAGGTACACCAGTCCTGTTACGTAGGTGTATAATAACCAGTAATCTGGTTTGTCCTCATTCCCCATCTCTCCTGTCCAAAGCAGGCTCCATTAGCAAAAATGGGTCAGCTTTAATCCACAGCCAAATTAATGGAAATGAAAACGCTTCCATTTGTGATTGATGCTCCTGTGTGTGTGTGTGTGTGTGTGTGTGTTTCTTTGAGAGAGAAAGTGAGAGAGCTGTCAGCACTAATTAGTTATGCAGGTGCTCTGTAATGAGTATATAAGAGTCTATATACGTGTGTGTGTGTGTGTGTGTGTGTGTGTTTGCGCCCATGCTCTCAACTCTGGAATAGGCCCGCTCATCAAGGAGACATATTTCATTCTGCCAATACAACTACAAAGTAAAACGTTTTACATTAGTGTCTGCAAAATGAAATAAAAAAATCACACTTCAAAGGAAAGTGCTAAAGCGGGGTACGGCGCAAAACTCCGTCAGTCTATTTATGAACTTCGATCGCCCAGGCCCTCTCTCTCTCTCCCTCACGGCAGCGGGCATGCTGAATCACCACAGAGCAGCTGTCTATCTGAGAAACAACACACACATTCAACCTGTCAGCCATGTCAGCTTTCTAATGAGAGGAAGAAAGGGAGACGATAGAGATGGGACGAGAAAGAGAGAGAGAGAGAGAGAGAGAGATACAGCTTGTTTTTACTGTGGTCCTCAAGTGCCAAATAGTGATAGGTCAATTCACGAATCAATCATTAATTTGAACGACACTTTAAAGTCTCCATGAAATGAAGTGCCATTACACCTCCTGGAAAACAGAGTATCTTTCATGGTGACATCATGCTGCACCAGCAGGCGTAAATACACATTTCTAACCAACAAAACCATTCGATTTTCAGAACAGTCCCGCCCCTCCCATCAAATAAAATTGCCTTTCTCTCCCTGACTCACATTCCATTGGTTTAGACTTTTGAATGATCCCTCACTGTGTTATGTCCCGCCCCAACATCCTGTTTCAACAGGAAATGCATCAAATCAAGCAAGTAAAGATGCCATTTCATGGGCTCTTTAAATTGAACGAGTCGAATCAGTTCGGTAACGGAACCGAATCGAAATTTCGAATCAGACGGTGCCTGTGGTTGGAAAGCACTCTGTACAGTTTTAAGCTAGCCGACGCGCTTGTAAACACAAAGCCAGCATTCAGCACAAATCTTGTTATTTCCCTACCTTGGCAACGACTTTCTGGCTAGCTACTTTCCAAAATGGGCTTAATGAACCACAACAAACTCACAAATTCTCAAACTTTCTTGCTTCGTTCAGTTGGTTCAGTAGTTCAGCAGCTAAGCGTATTTGTTAGAAGCTCAGTTGCTGAATCAACATCATTCTTCTGGACTCAGCGAACTGTTCAGTTGCAGTATCAGACTGAATGAAAGAATGAAAGAATGAAAGAAACAGTACAGACGTGAGTGATGTGTTCGTTCAGTTGGTTCAGTGGTTCAGTTGCTAGTGTGTGAGTTAGCTCACAGCATGAACAAACTGATCAGCCACATAGGCAGCGACACCACGTAAAAAGACAGCACAAATGTGAGTGATTTGTTCCTTCAGTGGGCCAGTGGTTCACTTCATGAATCAATTCTCTATATCAGTCACTGAGCATTTAACCCACTTCCAGTTTTCACCAGAGACAATTGAATGGACGTGATAACAAGTTAGCAATGCCAGCTGAATCGGGCAGACCCTATTCTGCCAATGTGTTGAGTTTGTACAGCTGTAAATTAGACCAAAGCTGTCATTATTTGAGACTGGACTTGACCAAGCCTAATATTATTTGAAACAGCAAATAAAGGAAAGTCGGCCTAGGTTCTGTTAACCTCTAATTAGACTATTGGAGTGGAAAATTCCCCAAAACAGCATGTAGACCATGGGACATGAAAACTCAACACTGAAACCCAGGTTGAAATAATAATAATAATAATAACAATAATAATAATAATAGACATGTTCATGCATCTAGTGTGGCATCTGATCAAAATGTGTCATTAGAATCAATTAATCTTCCCATACACAACCAGTGTAATATTGATCAATTCTTCAAGAATATGTAATCAAACAAATTGCATCATGTCATCGTATCAGAGGTGGACCACACGGACGCCAATATTGTACCAATATATGGTCAAATCGATGTATCAGCAAACCAATATATGGGTCTAACCCGAGTTCATACCCTTCTAATCTTCACAATATTGTCAACCTGATGATTATGAAGAGTGAATCCCTGTTCAGCTTCATCCGCCGTAACCTTTACTTCGACGTGATTCTATTTGCAGCGCCGAACCCTCCCAAAGCTGGCTTATTCACCGGCTATAAATCCCCCTAAAGCGCTGCGTACGTCTCCCCGTCTCAGCAGCCTTGTCATCTGATAAACACTGTGTTCTCGCAACTTTTGCTCTTTTGTCCTACCTGGTGAACGGTGAGCTGGGTGATGAATGGAGCAAAGTTTCACGTGATTTACGACGGCATTAAATAAAATGTGCATCCTATGTGTCGTGACCTGTGTCTCGTGCAGGAGGGAAAATGAAAAAAAAAAAAAAAAAACATGAAAAGATGCACACAGAACTAGCTGGCAGGGCTTCTTAGTAGTTTTTTCCTTTAGGTGGTCAGATAAAAAAAATAAAAACAGAAAATTTTAATTAGGGTTTTTGTTCCAGTAATGAGATACCTGGTACTCTTACAACAGGATTGTTGGTGCAAATGGAGGGAAGCCTCAAACAAGCCTTTCTAAAAAGAAGAAAAGGAGAGGAGGGTAGGAAAGGATGGAGGAGAGGAGAGGGGATGAGAGGAGAGGAGAAATAGGAACAGAAGGGGAAGGAGAGGAGGAGAAGAAAGGAGGGAAGATGGGAAAGAAGGTGAGCGGAGAAGAGAGGATGGGGAGAGGAGAAGGTAAGAAGAGGAGATGAGAACAGAGGAGGGGAGAGGAGAAAAGAAAAGGAGAGGAGAGAAGGGGCGAAGAAGAGGGGAAGGAGAAGAAGGGGGGTTGAAGATAAAAGCGGAGAACGGAGGAGAGAGGAGGAGAAGAGAGACAGAGGTAAGAGGAAGGAAGGAGAGGAGAAAAGACAGGAGGGGAGCAGATAACAGGAGAGGAGACGAGAGGAGAGGAGAGAAGAGGAGTGGATAGCGGAGAAGAAAAGAAACAGGAACAGAAGGGGAAGTAGAGGAGGAGCAGAAAGGAGGGGAGATGGGAAAGAAGAGAGGATGGGGAGAGGAGCAGGTAAGAAGAGGAGACGAGAACAAAGGAGGGGAGAGGAGAAAAGGAGTGGAGAGAAGGGGCAAGGAGAAGAGGGGAAAGGAGAAAAAGGGAGGGGGGGTTGAAGAGAAAAGAGGAGGGGAGAACAGAGGAGAGAGGAGGAGAAGAGAGACAGAGGTGAAAAGAAGGAAGGAGAGGAGAAAAGACAGGAGGGGAGCAGATAACAGGAGAGGAGAGAGGAGAGTAGAGGGGAGGAGGGAGGAGAATAGAGTAGAGTAGATGGGGAGGAGAGGATTGGAGAGAAGAAGAGATGGTGAGGAGAGGAGAAGAGAGGACAGAAGAGGAGAGCAGGAGGGTAGGGGAAGAGACGACAAGAGGAGAGCAGGGGAGAAGAGGGAAGAAGAGGAGAGGAGAAGAGAGGAGAGGAGTGTAAGACAGAGAAGAGGGGAAGAGAGGAGGAGGAGGTAAGGGGAGGAGGAGAAAATAAGGGAAGCGGGCGTCATGGAGCAGAGTCAGTCAGGGCCTGGGGGAGGGGGGTGTGGGGAGGGGGGGGCACAAACCTATTGTTCCAGCCGGGAGAGAGCAATCATCTGATATCATCAAACTGTAATGAATCTATATCGTCAGGGGAGGAGGAGTGGAGAGGGGTGGAGGGAGTGAGAGAAAGGAGAAAGGAGTGAGAAAAGGAAGGATAGAGGAGGGGAGAAAGGAAAGGCAGGGAGGGAGGAATGGGAAAAGGAGAGATAGGGGAGAAGGAGGAAGTTAAAGTAATAATCCGGATTATTTTCATGTAAATAAACGTCTGTTTTGCTGCTATCACTTATTGCTATATCACACTAGTGATTCCACCTATATCCAGTCCATGAAAGCTTTTACAAGTGGTTTGGTCCGGTTTGACGTTTTCGTGTTTTCTGTTTGATTGACAGGTGATCTCTGGGAGGTGCAGTGCAGAAACACCACAGCAATGAGCACTGAGCACCAAAGATGGAGATTAAATCAAAAAAACAAAAGACAAAAATCTTGAGGATTACCACTTTAAGGTTGAAGTGTTTCCTTTTACTCCTCTTCTTCTCCTAACATTTGTCAGATATCCGTTTTGTTCGGAAACATCGTACTTTCTCCTCTCAGATTATAACGCTCTACTCTTTACGAGCTAAAACAGCATGTGGGACTCTCTTCATTCCTAGTCGGACCATTATTTCCCCATTATATGCCTGTTTCTCAAGAATTTACATTCAGTCAGAGGTGCAGAAGATACTCCCATTATAGCTTCCACTCCTCTTCTCCTCTTCTTTTTCTCTCACTACCCAATAATAGGCTACATTCAGGAAATTTGTTTTCGATGGTAACGTACTTGTTACTTCCAAATCAATCTATTCTATCAGACCTGATAGCACTGGGAAGTACTTTTATGGTGTGTTTGTGGGCGCTGGATGGTTGGGGCTTGCCACATAGAACAATATAGGCCTACAGTAATGAGAATTAGAAAATTAAGGCAATCACAGGAAAGTATTTAAACGTGATTGTAGTGTTTATTGCATTATTGTATATGGCAAACCCTTCCCTTCTCCTTTCCCTGCTTTCTCTTTTCTCCTCTCTCTCTCTTTCTCTCTCTTTACCTGACACTATCTGAATTGTCCTGATTAGGGAAACTGGGATTAGATAATAACACATTTTGTTGTTTCGAAACAGAAATAATCTACACTTTTATTGTCATCTGTAGCGATTTGCCGACAAGCCGTAAATGAGAATCTCCGCATTACCCAGCTGCTCTGAAACGGAGTCAAATTACCCACAATTCAATTATGTATCAGCCATCGAAGTGCTGAAAGAGACTGATGAAATCATTATCTCTCACAGTCCAAGTTTGTCTGCCTCAATTAACCACGCCATTATTCCTGCACTGGTGTGCCCAGATATCAGAAGAATGGAGCTACAGATATCAACACAGGTATGTTAGGTAGCCCTCTAAATTACAGCTCCCTCATTTCCATAATTATGCTCTAATTAGGGCCTAAAAATAGGGAGTGGGTACTGTTTTTTTCCCTCACTCTTTCAAGTGGTAATGGATTATTTATCTCAGGGTCTGGCCATATCCAACAATCCCAGCCCAAGGGTTGAGAACCAGCAGGAACCTCTCCATTCAATATATTTCTGATTCATAGGGCTATGATTCCATTATACAGTGCATCATGATTTTGATTTGATTCAATTAAAAAAAAATTCACCATCTGCTTTGGCTGCAATTGAAAAGTAACACACATTTAAGCGCGGCATACAGATCGTAGCACAAGTTCATGAAGTGAACAAACGTCATCAGCCATCATGTTGGATTTCGGACATTTCACATGCGGAACTCTTTGCCTACTCTTTACATGTGTGTTTTTTTGCCAGGGAAGTGTAAGAGGGAATGTCCCATTGCCACATTTCTTAGCTTCCACATGGCTATAGCAGGATAGCATAAGCAAGGAGAGGAGAGTCACAGCACTTTTATGCCAGCATCTAACTGTTAAAGGATTTAAAGACATACAAGATGCCAGCAAAAAAAAGAAATTCATAAAGTTGGATAAAGAATGTTTTTTTTCAGAAAAGGCAGCAAATGCAATTATTACATCAATTGATGTCATCCACACAGAAAATATGAAAGTTTCACTAGGCAAGATCCAAAAGCGTCTCCTAAACAGCAGTGAGCGAGCGCTCCGTCCAGAGAAAGCTGGACTCATCAACGATGACTGAACCTCTTCACCTCCTCCACCTCCACCACTCACTGAGAAGAAGACATTTAGTGTACTGGCGTCACCTTACAGGTTTTCTGGGTAATGAAGTCCTCCAAATTCAAGCAGTTACCTCTTGCTGCCTCTGGGGGCCGCCAACGTGCGAAATTGCCTAGTGAAGGTCAGGTGAATCTTCTGTGTCCAACTTTGCTAGTTTCGTTACCGTCGACATACACTTCACTAATGGAAAAAAGGGGGGTTGAATTAGCATCCAACGCATGCTGGTAAATGCTTTACCATGCAGGTCGCCGTCAGTTAGTATCTTGGCATTCCTGGCCGGCGCCCTCGCATGCCAACTCCGTTCTCAAACGATCAGCTAAATTGCCGCGGCACAGCAGGTTAAAATGTGTTTGGAGTTTCCCTGTGATGTGGTGGGCGGCGTGGAGGTGGGGAAGGCGACCTGGCACGAATCAACCGGCCACTAAATCAACTTTAAACCCACGCCACGAGGTCAACAAGTAGAAGTGCCTCAGGGCCCATGACTGGCCAAACTTATTACCACATGAGAGAGGAAGAAGAGGAGGAGGAGGAGGAGATGATGAGAAGAGGAGGGGAGGTGAGCGAGGGTAAGGGGGAGATGAGAGGGAGGGAAAGTGACAGAGTTAAAAGTAAAAGACAGAGGGAAAGAAAGAAAGGAAGAAATGAAGAAAGAGATAGTCTTGTGCTGGAATCCTGCCAATCTGGTCAAAGCAGAAATATAATCAGAGCAGTAAAATTAACTGATAAATAAAATATGAACGCAATTGAAAATGTGCTATGTGATATAATGTGGTAGAAATAATAAAGACTGAATTGCCTTTATGTACTTGAAAATGGAATTTTATGATAACAAAGATGAAGACATGAACTCGATGGAGAGATAGAGACAGCCTCAGAGGGAAAGAATCCCCTCATGGTGACGTGGAGGAAAGGAGGGCAAAAGAGAGGAGGAGAGGGAGTCTGGGGAGGAGGAGAAGGAGGAAGGAGAGCAGAGAGGAGGAGAAGCAAGGACGGGAAAACGATTTGTTCCTGTCATTTTCGCGCAAGGTCGAGCAGATAGGACTCTGGAGCTTTATGAATTCTGCACACCTCCTCCTCTCTCCATCTCCTACTACTTCTTCTTCTTCTCCTCCCCCTTCTCCTCTCTTCTACATGCCACCAACCCTCCTCCTCCTCCTCCCCCCTCCTCCACCAAAAAATTCCGTCATTGAGATCACATTTGGCGTCCTTGCGGGGGCCAGGGGTAAACTGTCTTTGCAGCACATCTTGCATCTTTGGGGGCTAATTTGTATTCATTCGTCTCTTGCGCCTCCTCAGACCTCGCCGGCAAGACCCGGCTCTCGCCATCGCTTCCCTTTGATGTAAAAAAAAAAAAAAAGGAGAATCTCTTACTTAGTTTCTGACATCGGAGGAAAAAGTGCTTGGCGGAGAAGCCCAGGTACCCAGGGTTAGACCGATATATCAGACCGATATTGGCCTTGCCTTAAAAATCGGCCGGTCAGTGCGGTCCACCTCGGATATGATGGAGGTTCCTCCTTGACCACAGCTAGACAATAACAACAATGTTTTGTGATTATTTTTATATCAGATGTCTGACCAGAGAAAGCATTCCCGTGTGTTGTGAGAGGATTTTACTCAACAGTCTGTAAAACCTGCAGTGAAACCTGCCTTGGTCAAATTCCCGCCAAGCAGCCAAAACCACAGGTGAATTTTGAAGCCAATAACGAAGTGGCAGCAGGCAGCAATTCCTCTAACATCCACTAGATGCTGGCTCCAAAAAGACTCCAAACCGCCCAACTTCATGCAAGTCAATGGGACCCCAACCCAACATTTTGGCTTCAAAACGGCCCTTCAGAAACCTATGGGTGACGTCACACTCACAACTTCCATCTCTTTTTACAGTCTATGGTTCCCGCCCCAACACTTGTCCCTCATCTTGATGAGCTGTCTAACTTGAAGCGGCATCCAGCCTGAAACTGAGGTAACCGACATCCGTAAAGCCTCCAGAGCAGTTGGAGAAGCAGATGGTGAACACAGGCAAGAAAAAAGCAGCGCTGACGTTCACGGGTCTTGTCTGCTGCACATTTAGCTTCGCTGTGCTTTCTTACTGCTTTCCTGCATTGTTGTTGTTGCTATGCTTTTCCTGCTCTGTGGCTGCTATAGCCCCACCTTGATAGTCACAACCCAGCTCATAACTGGCCACACCCATACAACACGCCCACAGCAAATGCCCCAAAATGTTCCAACATCATTCAAAAGCCATGGGATTTAAGCATGAGCACACAGAATCACAGACAGACACAAACTGATAATGTATAATATAATCTCATTTATTTATTGGTATTTTAATGAAAAAAAAATGAGTTGCTACTCTCCCCAAAATAATTTCATTAATATGGGTTTTAATGGAGAGTTTTGGTGTTCCATGATGGTTTAAATACTGCACTCAATACTTGCATTTTTGGATTTTTTTTTTGTCAAATTTGAAGATATTCAATAAATGTCGTCCATCAGCAGCTCCGATCCCAACATATCAGTATCAGTATCACTTTCAAAAACCCATAACTCAAACTCACCAGAAATAAAAAAAAATAAAAAAACTGTGTGGATACTGCGTGAAAACCTTGATGCTTCAGGTTCAAACCTTTTTGCATGCCGTGTAAGTTGAATGACTTTTGCCCTCAGAAACCCATATCGATAAAACTCTAATTTTTTTAAAATATTTTTTGTTGTTGTCCTGCAAAGTGACATGAAGTTCTCATACATGTGTTGGGAAATAAGAGAGACATCTTATAGGCTGTTGCTGTGTTAACATGGGAGAGGTGAGAGGAATGTGTGTGTGTGTGTGTGTGTGTGTGTAGGGGGGGGGTTCCTCTCTTGCTCTCCATTCCTGTATGTCTTCCTACGTCTCTCTCCCTCCCTGTCCTTTTCTTCCCACCCCTCCTCTCTCTCCACGCCCCACCTGCACACACACCCCTTACTCCGTCCGGCATAATTGTGGCAGACAGGCGGGAATACAGAGTCTCTCTGGGTGAGGGCAGAGCACTTGTATCATTTACAGGTTGTTTCCCCACCCATAATGCACTGTGATCTGTTTAGGCCTCCGCATAATGGAAGAGAGACAGCGCATTATACACAGCGCATTACTGACATCCTCAAAAAACACTCTGAAAGCACTCGAAAACACCTCAATGTGAAAGAGAGCGAGAGTCACTGCGTGTGTGTGTGTGTGTGTGTGAGAGAGAGAGAGAAAGAGACAGAGAGAGAGCGAGAGAGATAGAGTGAAAGAGAGAGCTCAAAACAGCTCATGTGATGAAGAACTGTCACTCGATAAGGAGGTAACACCTCAGGGTGGTGGTTTATATCAAAAATGTGTGAATGTGTGTGTGTGTGTGTGTGTGTGTGTGCCCACATCTGTGTGTGCGAGTTTGAAGTCATGCATTTGTAATATTTCTAGCCTATATCTTCCCTTATGAATCACTTTTACTGTGCTGTACTTTCACTGTAGTTAGCCCAGGCCATTAATCACACTATTCATTTTTAGATTGATTTAAATAGACAAACAGACATCTCACAATATGACAGAGGGAAAAAATAACTAAAATCACCTTCAAAACTCATCAAATCCCACACACACCCACATACTCACAAACACGCACACACACACATTACAAAAACAGAACAGAATATTCCGATATCTACAACGCCGGCAGCCCACACACAAGTACAATTGACATTTAAACACAAACAGTCAAACCCTGTTCTCCTACTGTACATATTGCATTCTGCTGTCTGCAAACATTGATTAACATAATTTCTTAGAGGAAAAACACACATACGGAGACCATGGCTTTTAGCATTACCACAGGGAGAGAGCCTGAACGCCTCACTATGTTACTGCAAGTCAAACCGAAATGAGACGGAGAGAGATGGAGAGAGGAGGGGAGAGAGAGAGAGAGAGAGAGAGAGAGAGAGAGAGAGAGTGAGAGAGAGAGAGACTGCAGGAGAAATCCATGTGATGTGTCTTCTCACCTCAAAGATCTGACACTCAATAATCATTTTACACCTCGGGGCTGTGGATTATATCGAGAATGTTGCTAAGTTTGTGTGATAAGTGTCTGTGCGAGTGTGTGTCTGTTTGTGTGTGTGCATGTGTGAATAGAGGTGTATATGTGTGTAGTGCGTTTGTGTACTCGTGCACGCCAGCGGTTCTGCATGTGCAATGTTACATTTATGTAATATGCCCCTATAGGCTCCTTTCACACTAGTTTACTGCGAGGGAGCGAAAATATCTTGACGTGATTTGTGTTGCTGAGGTACAAGATAGGAAACAATCAGCTTTCAGCGTGGGCGTTAACTTTCTCTATGTCTTTTTCCTATTTTTGAGTATCTAAACCATAATGTAAAAAAAATGTCTTCAGTATAATGTAATATAATGCTGTAAAAAATCAAATTCAAGTAGTTTCAATCAGCAGTATTTGGTGCTATAAGTCTACCTGATAGTTATCCTACCAACTGACCAAACAGTAGCTAGTCTACAGTTTATTAATTGTAGATCAAAGCACTGGTTTCTCAAGCTTAGCTCTAGCTGTAGCAGCTACATTAACATTAGATGTGAAACAGTTTTACTATTAAATTATCATGACCTGCTTCTAAAATTAACATCCACAGCTTTACTTTTGTGACTCCTTGTCAAGACCAATTTATTTAGCACATAATTGTATAATCGAATTGTATAATGAGCGGTTGTCATTCACAAAAGAGTGATATGTGTACATCAGCGGTAGATGCACGCATCACCTTACCATTGAGACGCATAGAGAATGACACTCCAACATTGCAATGCAATACACATACAGTACACACATACACACACACACGTGACACACACAAATAGAACTGCATGTCTACATCAATTAGCTTGCCGTACGCATTAAGATACATAATGAATATTACCTCTACTACATGGCAATGGTACAAACACACACACACACACACACACACACACACACACACACACACACAACTCCCCCAAATTTAACATTCTATTACTTGAAGGGGAACTCAGCTGCCCCTGGCTTCCTTGTAATTCATACAAACAACCACTTCTACAACTTAGGCCTGGGCTAACTAATGAAGGTGCCTGAGCTAACTAATGAAGGTGCAGCATGTATAATGTTAACATTAATAAATCATTGCTACATTCATTTTGAAACATTAGTATAATTGACCGTTTGCAACATTTCTGTTAACTCCCTCCCCCCATAGTTACTGTTGCTATGTCTGACTAACTTTGAAGGTGGATGCTACCATAGACACTACAATCTGACTCAGTGGTTCCCCAAAAGCACATTTTTACTGTGTTATGTCCTTGTAAGAGTCAAACCGCTGCAACAAAAGCCATACTTTTGTACTTCTGAGCCAAACTCTCAGGGGTAAATTCACAAAGAATGGATTGCGGCAGCTAATAGCACCATGAATTGCGTATCATTTGCAACCGCTATTTGCTCCGTCTCAAGGACCGATTCACAAAAGATATTGCGCTAATGATATGCCGGCGCAAACACGCCCATAACCTGCTGCAACTGAGTGCAATTTGCCCCTGTTTTGCGTCTGATTGCAAATATCAATGTGGCAAAGTATAAACGTTGCCTTTGCGCCAAGAACACAGTAGGCAGGACAATGGCAGAGAGAAAGAGAAAAATGAATTTTTTAGACCGCGAGCTGCAAGTCCTGACAGATGAGGTGCAGAGGCATTCCTCAAAACTTAAAGCAAGAAATTTAACCGGGACTGCGAGAAACCATATTTGGGATTTAATATCCCAGTCTGTCAGTGCTGTTGGTGTTTCCAAACGAACACCTTCAGACTGCAAAAGAAGATGGCATGATTTGAAGTGGAGAACAAACGAGAATGTAGGGGAGCTTTATTCATTTATTTTTCATGACACAATTGCATCCTGTCACTGCATCCTTTGTTTGTCATTGCATCTCACTGCATCCCAAAATAAACTAGAAGGGCATCGGAGAGCGCAGACCTCCGCCAAGGCCAATCCAGTCTTCTATGATATGCAAATGTATAAGCGCAACCAATATACGGATCCGCTCCAAAATTTAATGGGTTCTTCCTTGGCCCATGCTACACCCTTCCACGAAGTTTCATGAAAATCGGTCCAGTAGTTTTTCCGTAATCCTGCTGACAGACAAACAAACAAACAAACAAACAAACAAATGGCACTGAAAACATAACCTCCTTGGCGGTAATAAATGAGTTTGAGCGGGGCTGTCCATGGTGCTGAATCTTTAGGCTAAAATAAGGCCCACTGTGCTGACTAGTGAGATGAGTGAAAATATTTTCAGAGTGAGAAATTGAGTTGTATTGATTGTTTGGTTGTACTGATTTATTTGCTTTTGTTTGTGAAGCAATCTGTGTTAAAGTTCTATAGTAATAATAATAATAATAATAATGTCAACATATTATTTACAGACTGTATTTACAGACAATTTTATTTTTTAGGTCACACAAAGGTGGAATTGTTGCAGAGACATTTGCAAGGTCAATTCAATTCAATTCTCAGTTAAATCAACAAGTGATATTATCCTTCGAAATATCCGCTCGAGCACGCCTGGCATTACGATGCCTTCGCCTGGCTACAATCACTGCTGCCATGATCACTGGAAAGTCTGGGCGTGACACCCCTTATAAATGCGTCAGCAAAAGCCGCGCAATCCTTTTGTGAATTTGCCTCTCAGTGCGGTGTCGGAGGCTCTGTTGGAACTGTCAGAATTGTCGGAGCAACATGTCGGAGGAAGTAGACAGATGCTAAGCACGGATTGGTGGATCGCTATGTCACTCATTATTTTGCAAATGGTCAATTGCCACAACCAAACAAGACCATCACCAAGAAGCCTCTAGCAGCTTCTACACTGCATTTTCCATTGTGAGCCACCAGGTCAGATTTGGCAGGAAATCTGCTGGATTGCTTTATGGCACAAAACAGTTAGAGGGCGCTGTTCTTCCAGAGCAAACGGAGCTAAAGCTTTCAGAGTTTCTGGCAGCAGATGGTGGAAGGAGAGAAAGGCCGATGGAACAATCACTTCCAACATGTTGGAAGTGATTGTGAAGTGAAGTCAATTTAATGTTGATGCTCATGTTGTACTTTTGCAAATCCATGTGTGATTTCATGACCTGGGAATGTGGCAGAGGGACTCATTTCCAGCGGCTGTATTATCTAGACTGAGTCAAGAGGGGGTCAGATATGCCAGACAGAGCATGAGAGGATGGAAAGAGACAAAGAGAGGAAGACAGGAGAGGGTAAAGGGAGAATGCAAAAAGGCAAAGAGCGAAGGAAGGGGGAAATGACAGCATGAATGCAAAAAGCAGAGATCGCAGGATGAAGAGGCTCAAGATTTTGAGGCAGAGATGAACAGGGCGGAGAACGAGGGAAACAGAGAGAGAGAGTTTGGAGTTTTAAAACGCTTCTCTTGTGCAAATTAAACGGAGACGCTTGTGTCTTGCAGAAAAGAGAGGAAGAGAAAGAAAGAGGAAGATAGAAAGGGAGAGGGAGAAACACAAACTGTCAATGGAATTTTGTCTGAAAACTTTTGAAATGTCGCAAAATGTGGACTGTGAAAAATTCTTCTTAAACTTTTGTGATATTGCAGTAACCACCGATTCGACTTGGCATTTCTAATTTGATATATCGTAATTCGAGGAAAACATGCTCGGACGGAAACCCGCTTACAGAGGGTAAAAACGAGAATGGAACGAGGGAAAGAGGAGAAAGAGGCAGAGGGAGGTGTGGAGGGAGCCAAGGGTGAAGAAGGGGATATGAATTGACACACCTTTATATGAGCAGCCGTCTGCTGGCTCTCGGTAGCCATGGATACCGCATGGCCTTTACGGATGACAATGCCCTGCAAGATCACAGACGCACACACACACACACAAACGCACACACATAGAAACAGACACCTACAAGCAGGCAAACACACATAATGAACTGATGCCAGCGTGCGTGTACAGACACACACGCACTTATGCCTACTACATCACCATTATTCCCATATTCAGAGGGAAGCGACAACCAATTACAAATCCCACCAGCCTTCTCATTATTCCTCCATGTTACTCTCCTTTCTTTTTCCTCCTTGCTGCCTCACTCTCAAAAATGATCTTTTTCAACAGGTCAGTGGGTATAGTATAGTATAGTATAGTATAGTATAGTATAGTATATTCCTATGTTACTTTTCCAGGCTATCCAGAGCTCCTTTAAGTCTGGAAAAGTTTTCAATTATCTAAATTTAAGGTCTGAGGTCTAATTAGAGGTATTTTCTCCATGTAGTGCAGGTTTACTCTAATTAAAGGGTCTATGTGTAATTGCTGGTCCAATGCTGGCCTCTGCCCTCCGTAGAGCGAGACCATCATCAGCATGGTGGGCAGGATTCTGTTTTATAATCAACAACAATGAACGTTCTATCATGTTTTACCGAGTTAGTGCATTTTTTTTGTTTGGTTGACGCTTGTCGTGATTAGGATCCTGACATCACCACAATTCCTGTTGTCTGTGTATTTTTGGAACATATCGAAGGTAATGAGTTGCTATTTTGTGTGTGAAGTAACACTACTTCCCCGGCACATAAATGGGCCGGTCTGTTAAAATTCAAGCTGTTTGGAGGATTATATACATGCCGAATTTACCATAACACCCTATCGATTAGTAATAAAGTCTCAAATTATATTTTCCAGTGTGTGTTTTTTGCCCATAATCAAGGCAAAAACAAATTGCCAGATTTTTGAATGGACCTTGGCAGGAGGGTCTTCAAACTATTTTGGAATGCAGAAATCTCTGCAGCGTGCGCTGTGGCTGTTCACTTTGTTTCACTCACTACCATTCAGGAACCTCTGCTGATATTTACTAGTCATATTATGCTTCAGTAAAGCAGAAACATTACACATTTAACCTTTAAGTTTCATTTTCATGCAAATATAAAATTAGACGCGTATTGACAGATCCTTTACATTCAATGATATTTAGTCAAGGCAGAGCTGGAGAGAGGGAAAGGCAAACAAAATAAGGCAAATGCCATAAGTCTACCAGGTCTTTATTTTGGTTGTTCAATAATTCTTCATAACTCACCTTGTTTTCAACATGTGTTAGTGTTTGAATGACAAAATGGCAGAAGTGTGTTGTTCCAGATTGCACTAGCTAATGTGTTGGAAGTGATAAATCCTGTATAAGACTGCTGTGTTACCTTAGACACAGATATGTCTTGCAGCATGGCTCTCTCAGACTTATTCAGCCTGTTTGTTATTCTGTTGTTATTTGTGAGGGCTCTTGTTGCCTCTAGCCTCCCATCTCCCTCTCAATCTTGCATGCAGTAGGCCTACCTTCCAGAGATTTTGTCATCCTTGGTAAAACTAAGCCACAACACAGTTAAAAATGAACCTGTCATTCCCTCTCTCTTCCCCACCTCTCCTGTCCTTCTGCACTGCATACTGTGTATAACAAAGCAAACATGACAAAAATGAAGTTAAAAACATCATAATTAGACTACGTGACTAAGAGGAGATTGATTGAAGATTTAATTGGAATGAACGAACTGTGATACCTTGGTATAATTACCATTACCCATTTTTGTCGCTAATAAAAATTCTTTACTTCCATTTGCTCTGGAAGAACAGCGCCCTCTTCCTGTTTTGTGCCGTAAAGCAATCCAGCAGATTTCCCGCAAAATCCGACCTGGTGGCTCACGATGTAAAATACAGTGTAGAGGCTGATAGAGGCTGACAATCTTCTTAGTGCTGGTCTTGTTTACAGTAATTATACTCAATTTCTCAAAATGTGTTAATGACTTTTTGATGTTAAAATACTACACTTTTAAAAATAAAATAGATAATTGCCTTTGAAAAAAACCAATGTCATTTTCGACAATTGGGCACACAATGCATTGCTTTGGTTTGCATTTGTTGTTTTTCTTTCATTATCCCAGTAGTGAATCACAGTATTTCGCCCAAAAACCCAGCATTCCTTTCTCTCACTGTCCCTCAATCTCTCTTTCTCTTTCTTACACTGTCTTTTGCTCCCTCTCTTTTATTCCATCCATCGCTTTATCCCTTTATAACGCTCACTGTCTTATACAGTATCTCTTTTTTTTTGTTTTCCAGTCATATCCAACCTTGTATGCAAGCGTACATGTATATGGTTCAGTGTGTTTGTGTGTGTGTGTGTATGTGTGTGTGTGTGATTGCTACAGCTGTTCTGTCCGGGGAGAGAACCTTACAAGACTGCTGGTTGTGACAGAGGAGTCGGTACAGCAAAAAACATATGCTGCATTTTTATCATAGCAGCACACCGACACAAAAAACACACAACGCACACACACCCATTCACACAAGTGAGCGTTCACATGCTTCTTCACACACACACACACACACACACACACACACACACACACACACACACACACACACACACACACATACACACACCAAACCACACACTGCTTCATTTATCAGTGGTGCATTATTTATCAGAGGCAGCGTTGCTACTCCTCAAGGTATTTACAGCAGGGAATACATTAGCAGTGAAGAATGCAGGATGGGAAAATTAATATTCCTCTGAATTAATATGCACATCACAGCTCCTACTGGAATAATCAGCTGAGCTGAGCTGGTCCCACTAACCATAACTGGAACAGGTTTCCCTGCAACGTTTGACCAAATTCAGTGATTTATCAGAAATCTGCCAAAGTGTATAATCCTTTCTAATCCTATCCAATCTAATCACCAGAGTGTTGTATGGTAATATTATTAATATGGTAAAATTAGAACTTTTCCGAGTAAAGAGTAGTGTAACAAAAGTAATATAATTGCAGTTGCCAAACAAAAAAATGCAGTTGCTTTTGCTGTCAGAATGCAGTTGAAGTATCTAAAAACTAGATTCCACCCTCATCCCCAAATTTGTTGTCTTCAGAAGAAGTCGTCATCCGCTCATTAAGCTAGTACAGGTGAGAAATGTCAGGGAAATGGAGCACTTTATGGAGCAAAAGCATGACAAAAGCATTGGACATCAACACTGAGGAAACCCGCACAGAAACACACAGCAGAGGTGATTGAGTTATCCTGATTTGTGATGGTGAGAGAGGATACAATTGGCAATTTTGGAGGTGTAACACAAAACATAATGAGTAGTGTAAAACATTACTGCTCCCAGGGAGTGATATGTAATCTTTTTACCTTTGAAATGGGTAATGAATGCTAAGTAAAATATGATTTTTTTATGAGTCACAAGCTCAACACTGGTTTCACATGGGCTTTTGGATTTAAAGACTCTCGGCGGCCACATAACCGGCATCAGGAGCTGAAGACAATTCCGCAAACATATGCAATGAAAATGCTTTAATGGAACACATTCAGAAGGGAAACAAACATAAAACAAAATAGGTGACAAGGACACGATTGCCAATTTTGAGAGGGTGTAACGAAAAGTAGTGTAATGAATTACTGCTCCCAGGGAAGTGAAACATTATCAGCATTACTTTTGAAATCATGATGATTAATGAGTACCACATTACCTTTTTTGAGTGAGCTCAACACTGTTCAGCTACGGTGAAATAATACTTATTACATAATGATTACCATGATGCAGTAGAAGTTTGCATAATAAGAGGATGTGCAAGAATGACGATTGTGAGAATGATTTTATTCTCTTCACTGTCATCTTGCCACCTACATAATAAACGGTTTTGTAATTCTTTACTAAATCACAGCTAACAACAGAAATATTCTCAGATGGCATCGTTTAGGACAGCATCTAATCAACAAATATGCATTGGTTGCTCTCCCTAAGGCTGAACATGTCATCATGTTTATGAAATACCAGAGCTTTAAGGGATACTTTTGATAATGTGAAATTTCATCAAATTTTTTAGTATTTCATTTAGTTAGTGTTAGAATTCCTCGTTCAAACTAGTGGCTACTGCTAGGCCACAACCATGGTCGTTAGATCCCCTTAGTTTCAATCAGAAGTTCTAACAATGCTATCAAGCTGATTTTAGGGTAGCAGAAGTAGAAATGTAAAAACTTTACCCCATTATATGACTAAGAAAGAAAATGAACATATCAAAGCAATAATGCAAAATTAAAATATCCTTTTTAAGTGAAGGGGATGGAGGCAATATTGGCCAGAGACTCAGAGATAAAGGGATTTCAACAAAGTCTCACCGTGGAAGTGGATGAAAAGTAACTAATTACCAGGCCTTTTGTCAAGACTGTTTAACTGTGCGCAGCATCTGAATCACATTCAAACATCCTCAGTCTGAACAATAAGTACAGCCAACACAAGACCCACGGCAATAAAGACAGACGCTAGGGTCAGACTGGTGACCTCTTTTAGTTTATTAGATTAATAAACTATCTAAAGGCATTGTTTCACTTCCTTTCTGTTTTTTTTTTTTTGTCCAAATCTACGCAGCCCCTTGTGGCTTACTGGTGGAAATTGGGACCCAAGGCCCAAACTTAATACAATATTCAATACAGTGCTTAATTACGTCATCTGCTTCTTAGTGTGCAGTATTTTAAAGTTATTCTACATACATTGTGTAGAAGAGAAGGTTCTTTTCTGTGGAGAATGGGTGGGCTGGCTGAAACAGCAGGGAGGGCTTCTGACAATGGAAGAAACAAATTCAAGAGGTGTAAGTGCCTTCAAGGCACGGAGGGGCTTACCGGAACGAGCGAGAGTGCTCCAACTCGAAAGCAAAGCACTTCAGGTAGAGTAAAGTATCAGGGATTAGGCCTCTGATCAGTTCATCTGCCTGAGACATTTTGTGGAAGATCAAAATTAGATCTACAAAACGCATCTTGCATTTAAATCAGAGGTGGGGGAAAAAAAATGAGGATGCTAAAGCTGGCTGAATGTTGCCATGGTGTGAAACACGTTCTGGGGGAAAAAAATACCCTGCCACCGTTTTGAGGCAGAGTAAAACATGAGGGAGGAATAGTGCGATCAGGTCATCAGCCTCAGGATTTCACAGTTAGGGAGGACGTTTAAGTGCAAGACCTGCTTATAAATACAATGGAAATATGAACATCATGTAAGATGCATTTTGTAGATCTAATTTTTATCTACCATAAAATGCTCAGGCAAGACGAGCAGATCAAAGAAATTTGCTGCACCAGTGGTAATGCTGATCATCTCATCTCCTGCATTTCTCTGCATGATTCATGATCGCAAAGTTTCTAAGGACGTTTTGTTGTCGGGGACAAGTAAACTGTTGTGTTTTTGTCTCGGGGACAAGGCAACTAATGGTATTGCCACCCTCAAGGACCGAGACAGGCCAGGGATCAGTCAGCAACAAAACAGCGACCAGCATTGATCCCCAACCCTGAGTCTGAGAAGCTGTGCTCATGATTATTCTGTTTCTATTATTTGTTGCAGCCCAGTGGATTACCAACTATTTCTCCCAAGGCTGCAGCATTTTCTCTGCAACCAAGCTGTCTTTGCGAGCTATTGTCGGCTCTCTATCAGTGTCCCACCCGCACTAATAGCGATGCTGTAGATTCACCCTATCTGTCCAAATTAAACTCTGGTGTTGGTATGGTGACTGGTGGGAAATCTCCTCCTCCAACAATGGCTGAACCTCTTCACCTCCTCCACCTCCACCACACACTGAGAAGAAGACATTTAGCTTACTGATGTCACCTTACAGGATTTCTGGGTAATGAAGTCCTCCAAATTCTAACAGTTACCTCTCGCTGCCATTTGGGGCCGCCAACGTGCAAAGTTGCCTGGTTCAGCTTCAACCTACCAAGCAACAACATTTGAATCAATCTATCTCTTTGGGCACTTAGGGCTGTGATAGCAGCATAGCATAGCCGGCTGCTTCATATATATTTGTAATTATCCAGTCAAGAATCATCAGCTCTTCTCGCAGAGTAATTCAGGTCCCATTTTTGGCTTCCTGCGACTCAACTTAATAAATATGCTTGATATACGCTGGCAGAGCCTAACTCAGCCATAGCGACGTCGTAAGACTTTAATTGGAAAGTGCTTCATTTATCCACTGGATAAAAATCAGACACACACACACACACACACACACACACACCATCGTACTGTTGGACTGTTCCAGGTGTTGTCTTGTCAGGAATGATCGTGGATGTGACAGGCAGGAAGGATGATGTGGGAGGAACAGCCTTAAATGCTGGTCTGTCTCCATCTATGGACTTATTAAATAACTAACTATGAGGGAAAGAAGAGAGAGAGAGAGAGAGAGAGAGAGAGAGAGAGAGAGAGAGAGAGAGAGAGAGTTCAATCATGTCCTAATGTAGAAATGACTTAATCACTCTGTACCAATCTGATGTGTGGCTGGCCTAATTCTCACAGAGAAGCTGAGCCACCTGTAAACCACCTCACACGCATGCACACACACACACACACACACACACACACACACACACAGCCCAGGATGTGCCTGGAAAAAGAGAGGAGCCAGTCAATTCCTTGGTCCAACCAAGCACATCATTCCATGTTTAGCTCCATTTAGTTTTCAGCCGATTTTGTTTAGCCCTTAAAAGTTCCCGCAGAGCAGGTCTGAGACAAGAGAAAATCCATTCAGAACAATGGAACAAATGGACGGAGATGGAGAGAGTTAGTGAAGGGAGAAAGGCAGAGAGAGAGAGAGAAAGAGGAAAACACACAAGCAGAGAAAAAGAGTTACACAGAGAGGAAAGGCAGTGGGCTAACAAAACAAAGCAAAACAAGCAGAAAATAGGAAAAAGGAGTGGGGTTATCTTCAATCTTTTCACTTGGCGAGTGTGGTGGTGCTTCTGTTACGGCTGTACTGGGACAGAGCACAGATAATACTGGGCTGGTATAGGATATGACACAGCAGTAACCGCCTAGAGGGACAGCTGTGGTGAATCAGTGGGTAAAATCAGGGTAAAATTAATTCCAATCAGTGATCACCATAAGGCAAGCGACAACCAATCTAATCAAAGAACAAATTATTTTCAGAGGAGCACTGATTCATGTTTTATTGTTTTTAAGAGACACCCTTCCCCCACTTATATTGGTCTGAAACTGCTATAAAGAAAACTATTGTCTCCATTTATGTCAAAAAATTAAAAAAAATATCAAAAAGGTAGATACTTAGATGAAAATTGGTGAAAATGAGCAGCTCAGAACCTTCTTTTTCTTTCACTTCCCTCACTATTTCTCAGATCCAACGTCTAATTTCAGCTGGTAAAACAATGAATCAGATCTGGGCATGTTATCATTTAAAAAATACATGAAAATGAATCACAGCCTTGTGACATGGTAATTTAATCCATGTTTTATGACTTAAAAACACATCAGGGATGCTTGATTTAGTTTGTTTTGCAAGTGAAATGACCACTGCCGAGGCAGTTTGGTTGGCTGGACAAGTTAAACCAAGCGCATCTATCTTATTTTTTCGCCAAATGTGACATGAATGTGACATTATCATTTAAAAAATACATGAAAATGAATCACAGCCTTGTGACATGGTTATTTAATCCATGTTTTATGACTTAAAAACACATCAGGGATCCTTGATTCAGTTTGTTTTGCAAGTGAAATGACCACTGCCGAGGCAGTTTGGATGGCTGGACAAGTTAAACCAAGCGCATCTATCTTATTTTTTCGCCAAATGTGACATGAATGTGACATTATCATTTAAAAAATACATGAAAATGAATCACAGCCTTGTGACATGGTTATTTAATCCATGTTTTATGACTTAAAAACACATCAGGGATGCTTGATTTAGTTTGTTTTGCAAGTGAAATGACCACTGCCGAGGCAGTTTGGATGGCTGGTCAAGTTAAACCAAGTGCATCTATCTTATTTTTTCGCCAAATGTGACATGAATGCGGAGAGACAAATCTGAGTCCAGCCAGCCAGAGAGCCTTTCTTTCTTCCCAATTGTTTCTCTTTCTTTTTGTCTTTTCAATTCCTTCTTTCTCTCTTAATTTGTTTCCAATTCTTACTCCTTCTATCTATCTTTCTTCTATTCTTTCTTTGTCTCTCTTTTGTATTTTTTATACATAATGCACGGGAAAAAAAAAAATCACATAACACCAAGAGAACAAACACAATAGGACTTGTGATAACCACTTTTGGAGCTGCTCAAACGCCTGGCAAGTTAAATCAAGCCCACGTATTGTCTTTTCAGCCAGAGTGTGACATGAATGCAGAACGCCAAATCTGGATCCATCCAGTCGGAAAGCCTCTCCAAGCCTCCTTCAGCTATGAAGGGAAGGGGAAAATAGTGGTAATGTGGAGAGGTCATTGACAAAAGTTAAACAAGAAAGCCATCATTTGTATACCGCAGACTCAAAGAACCAAAACGTCGCAATTGAGCATGCTTTTACCTTTAGTGGCACTACAGGCAGAGGTTAATGGGGATTTGGAAGGTGGGGGGAACTCTTGACCGTGACCAGGGGAAGAGGGTGGGGGGAGCTCACCTCAAAAAAGCTGCCAGAGAGAAGCATCACGTCTATGTAATACACTGCAGATTGTCAAATTTGCATCATATCCCCATATCATATACCCATCCTCATATCCCATTTAGCATCTGCCAAATGGGAAATTGTAAATTGTAAGCACATATATAGTCAATGGTGGATGTCCTGGGTCGGGTTCGAACCCAGGGAATCGTGTTTACATGGTACCAATGAGCCACCAGGAATCCAATCTTGTTTGCTTTTGAGGTCTGGTGGGTCTGCTATTGAATTATCATTAAAATAAGATTAGATCTTTATAAAATGTTTGGGCTGCATGTTAAGTAGGGAGAGAGAGAGAGAGAGAGAGAGAGAGAGAGCCTAATCACAAGCCAAAAGTAATCCAAAACAAATCCATGTGACTGCTTTGATGCGCGAGAGACTAGTAGAAAGTGACAATGGACGATATAAAGTTAATAACTAAAGTGGAAAAGTACAGGTAGTTATATGACTGTCAGCATTGTTGTTCAAGTCCCGCAATGTGTCCGTCTACAGGGATTCTGGTAGACAAGCATTGTTTGGCAATTGATTAGTGTTGTTGTGAAGGAAGGCCAATTTAAATGCAATAAGTAAGATTTTTACTGTCCCATAGCACAAAATGACCATAATATATCTGCAGGGGGGTTGATAAGGTTGATGATCAATGATTACTTGGCCAATTGCTGAGATTGATGACTTTCAAAACTCACTTTCCGGCCCGTACTCATGTTTTGGAACAAACACTCCCCACCCACTGGAGTTTCAAGACCTTCCCAACCCTCAATTCTCTAACTTTTAACTGAAAAGAGCTTAGCATTGTTATCACTTCTTATTGATGGTATCCCAGCTTGAAGGTAGCAGAGCCAAGTTTCAGTTAGCTCAAGTGCCAATACAGTAACTCTGCCGTAATGTGACAAGACTAAATGTAACAGACAAAAACTCTAAATGTCAAGGTATGCTTTTAACCGCTGCACCGCCTCCAGACACACAACAAACCTCATCCTGAAATCCTATTATGGCATCTTTACAGCTAATTTGTTAATTTCCTCCTCATCAAGTCTACAATGTGATGTCTGGATGAGGAGCTTAGCCAGAGAACAACGCTGCTGGTTTGTGAGCTATAAGTGTGTCTTATCCTTAAACAGGGACAATTGGCCACTGTGTGTTTGTTTGTGAAGAGACACATTGTTCTACATGCAGACAAATACATACCCCTGCCAGCTCTCCCTTTGTGCAATCCCCAGCTAAGCTTCGATACTATTATGCACAGATTGAATAGAGAATGTGGCCCAAATCTTGGCAGAGACGCAGCATGTATTCTGCAGCGAAGTCTTCAAATGAATCCATGATGAATAAGAATGAGAGTATCTTGACCCGGTTAGCGATCATTAAAGGTATAATACAAGAATGCTGCAGCTGCTTCAATAAGCTAAGCCTGAGTCCCAGACGTAGGGTTTGTCCCGGCCCAGAGAAGGACTTATGGGATATTTAACACGGCATATTGAAGTGTTGCAGTGTCATTTAAGCATATCCAACGACTGCTTATGCAAGCTCCAGTCCCTGACCTAGAGAACTTGGTATGAACTTTTCCTATATTGGACGCGGTGCTTGACATTTAACACACGACTGCCAGCCAAATGTCTGTGAGTTCTACCCGTCGCTTCGGCAGGTAACCATCCTGGGCCGATGCTTTCCGTTTCTCAACACTCCTTTGGCAGCTACGGAATGAAATTGGCAGCCGATGTTCTCAGCGCATGAGCCAGTGTGTCTGAACCCAGACTTTGAGAAGTACAGATCTGCAGCGTAACCTGATTGCCTGATTCCTCCTATATGATCCGTGACGAGAAGAGATGTTTTGTTCAAACATTTTGCTTTTGCATTTTGAAGACTTATCTCAAAGAAAAAAAAACACTGCGCTTGGTCTCTATTGGGTCAAACTTTGCAGAAAACCCAAAAAGTTATAATGTCAAGTTACAGAATGTGATGTGCACTCAAGAAACTGGGAAAAAGGCAAAAATCCTTTTGCTTTGTATGCACTTTTTACTTTTTAATCTGCATTGGAAAAAGAAATGAAGGTACAACAAGCCTCATTGATCTTTCCCAGCTTTCGAGTGCAGTCTGCTTTCTGTATTTTGACATTTTGAAGACATAAACTCAACTCATCTTGTCATTGAGGACACTTGCCAGCTTTCTGCAAAAGTAGTGATAATGTGATTCAAAACACTGGAAGGAAAGGAGAGGAAAGGAAAGGAAAGGAAAGGAAAGGAAAGGAATAGAGCATTTGAGTCTAGTGGGCTTGATGCACAACCTTGATCCATATTCACATCCACATTCATTCGCATGTTCTGGCACACTATCTCCTCTCTATCTAAACGTGGCCTTTATTTAAGTGTAATTACATTCTCAAATGGAGACATTATTTACAGCATTTTAGATTTGACAGGCTGATGTGAAATGGGGAAATCAAGCAATTTAAGACAGAGAAAGTCTTAAATTGCTTGATTCCTCCATTTAAAGGCAGAGAAATTAGCCTCTTTAGAAGTGGATTGCTGTAGCACAGGAAGCAATGCTCAGCAATTCAAGTGCTCAAATCAACTCTGATACATGTCTGGCATTCATGTCTGCGGGTTTAGCATACTGGTTTTAATATCAAAATGGTACAAAATTAATGGTCTAATTCTTTCATGGCATTATAAATTGTACTTAAATCGGTTAATTACCATCATTACAGCCCTTAGGTAAGGCACTTAAGCCACAATTACTTCAGTGTGGAGTAGGCGTGAGTTCTTGTTCAACTTTTCATGTTAAAGGAATACAAGTTTTTGGTAGATTGGTCAAGTTGCAGATTGGTCCCTGGTAGATTGTTGGCTGCAGTGCTCCATGCTAACACTGTAGCATACACTATGTTGAGTGATAGTAGGCTGCATGCTAACACTTTAGCATACACTATGTTGAGTGATAGTAGGCTCCATGCTAACACTTTAGCATACACTATGTTGAGTGATAGTAGGCTCCATGCTAACACTTTAGCATACACTATGTTGAGTGATAGTAGGCTCCATGCTAACACTGTAGCATACACTATGTTGAGTGATAGTATGCTCCATGCTAACACTTTAGCATACAGTATGTTGAGTGATAGTAGGCTCCATGCTAACACTTTCGCATACACTATGTTGAGTGATAGTACGGTATAACCACACTATGCTTTACACTATGTTGGGTGATAGTAGCCCACTAGCATTATCTCAATAGTAAGAAAGTGATATTTTGTAGCAGCTCTAAATGGTAAGTAATCTTGAATGATATGTGGCTAAATCTTGCAGTTTTGTGAATGAAATGAATGAATGAATGAATGAATGAATGAATGAAGGTTAAATATTAAGAAGTTTTTCATGCAGCTAACTGCCCAATAAGGACTCCTATTAGCGGTGCACAGATCAAATTTTTTTCAGTACAAGTATAAGTAAGTACGTTATTTTGAGTACTCGTCTATACCGTGTACCAATATGAGTACTTCATATTATATATACCAACCATGCAACCTCTTACAAATGACAATATTTAGCGACCACATTACTGCACAAGCCACCTTTTTATTTTTCATTAAATGGAACAATGTCTGTGGTTCTCATTGAATAGAAGTATTTATTCTCATTTTTCCATCTTCGTTCACGGTGAAATGCTCCCAAATCGCTGACATTTTGGTATTTTAAAACAGTTGAAAGGCACACGCCTCAGGCTCCAGCATGTGCGGGAGTGCACACAACCTACAGTATCGAATCTGTTGGCATCGGCTCACTTCACCGATGTCAAGTACTTACATTTTAGCCTGGTATCAGCACCACTAGCTCTTATACAATACAGGCAACATATACTAAAGTCTCAGCAGAATGGATAAAGAGCAGGTTCTCTCTCTCTCTCTGCTGCACACAGGCTTGTATCTCGAACACATAACAAGGTGTAGTGCATGCATGCATTTGTGTGTGTGTGTGTGTGTGTGTGTGTGTGTGTGTGTGTGTGTGTGTCAATTACTGTCAGCAGGTGCTAACAGATGAGCGACGGGCACTGTGCCACTTAGGCCATTTAGCTGCTACCTTGAGATGACATGACATACATTCATCAACTGCCTCACTAGCTACTAGACAACACACACACCTACACACACACACCCATGCACACACACGCCCACACACACTCACACAGGTTTAGGTAGTGGCCTGTTGCACAAACCCCTCGAGGGCACAGATACACACACACAGACACACTGCAACCTTGGATAGTGATATGATAGTTATTGTCTGATTTAGGGGGGATATATGGTCAGGTTGTGTAATAACACACACACACACACACTCCCTCACTCCCTACCTATTCCCGCTACTCTCTTTCTTTACTCCGCAACATTGTCTTCCCTCCCACTGATATATACATCGTTTTCTCCATCCAGCCAGAGCAGAAATGTGCTGTGTGTGTGTGTGTGTGTGTGTGTGTGTGTGTGTGTGTGAGAGACAGAGAGAGAGAGAGAGAGAGAGACGGAGCTCCAGGGGTGTGTTGAAGGCACCATGGCTTAAGGAGGAAACAAGGCCTGCCGGCACACTGCAGCCTGCTCCTGGGGCTGTAGAAATGCATACAATATATATACTGTGTTTGTCTGAATGCATGTGTGTGTGTGTGTGTGTGTGTGTGTGTGCGTGTGTCTGTGTGTGTGTGTGTGTGTGTGTGTGTGTGTATCTAAGTCGATATCCATCTGTCCTGATCCCATCTCCTCCCAGGACCCTGCTGTCCACAGTACAACAGTATCTACTGGAACAAGGAAGAGCTGCAGGGTAGAAACCGGCACAGATGCAACCTTGGACAGAGACGGAGTCGCACCACACTTCAGTCCTGTGCATCACATGGAATTTCAAATAGATTCAGACAACACTGACCTCTCCAATACTGACGCCTGCATGCTCCCCCGTCTCCACTGTAGGTTTCTATAGCCAGTGGCAAAGTACTATACACATATCTTTTAGGAATATACCGCATTTTTGGCAAGGGATTTGATCAATGTGCAATGACACGATGGGTAGCGGTCACATCTGTGTTTATGAAATAATTAGGGTTAGACTGATATATCGATATTGATATAATGATTTATTAAATATCGGATTTCGGCCCATCAGTGTCATCCACCGCTCATATGATATGAGATTCCTCCCTGATCACAGCTACAGAAAAACTGGAAATGGATTTTTTTTTTTTTTTCTTTGCACAATTTATTTATTAATTTATAGGCATGCTGTAGGATTTTGGTTGTGGCTTGTACACACAACTTTGAAAGTTCGCTCTGACCAGAACTCTAGTTACTCTGTATTAGAGTTCGGGCCTTTAGATATAAACGGATTTAGCAGTGGTTTAATTCAGAAATAAGAAAATCCAGGCAGAAGGCAGGCTCTCTGCAGACACACACACTGTCACACACTACCAATGGGCCATAAGTAATGATTGAGTAGGATCATTTTTGGATGAGTTTATGCTATTTCAAGGGGGGAAATCCTGCTCAGTATGCCTTTTAGTAATGTTTCTTGTAAATTAATTCTTCATTTAAAGATAGTAATATATCCTAGAGTTTCCGTGCCATTGAATAGGCGGGGTGGCTCCTTAAAGAGCTGCTAACGAAAGAATTTCATTAGTCTGGGTTTCAGTGGAGAGTTTTAGTGTCCCAGGATGGCCTACATGCTGTTTCAGAGGCTTTTCCATCCTGACAAGAATACAATTCAGAGAGAAACACTGAATACTCATCATGTTTTGTCATAAAAGATATTGAATGCTGGCACAAAATATTGGCTATCGGCAGCCTCAGTCTAAAAATACTAGTATCGGTATTGGCCTTCAAAAACCCATATCGGTCGAACTCTGGTAATAATAGTAATACTAATCATCTTAATAGAGCACTTTTCAAAAGGTAGTGACAAAAATTTTCACAGACGGCTGAAAAACAGATAAAATCAACAGCAGAAGCAATGAAAGCAAGGTAGGGAATATGAAAGCAAGGCGAGAAACATAAAAGTAAACCATAAAAGGGAGGTCAAAAACAAATAATAAAAGGTCAGTACATAAAAGCAAGTCTGTAAAAATAAGTTTTAAGAGGTGATTTAAAGAGATGATACAGATTTAGCAGCCTAAGCGCCTCAGGCAGGTCGATGGAGAGTCTAGGAGCGCTGATGGTAAAGACTCTGTAGGGCTCGTTCATACAACAGAATGATTACTGTGTACCGCCTTGCAGAATCCGCTACCCGTTAATTAGAGCTGATTCATAAATTCACTGTGGTGGTGATTGCCGTGACAGAGTCAGATTACCGCTGCCGTATTCTGAGCGATGACAGCCAATGAAATTACAATAATGATAATTAAGTGTAGCAATTTTAACACACAAGCTACTGATTGCCCACGCTTGTGTGCAACCGCGCTGATTTGCAGTCAAGGCACGGGAGAACGTCAAGGAAAGTTTCCGTCGCATGTGATAGAGCTCTATTTTAAAAGAAGGTGAGGAACTTTCATGTGTTTCAAAGTAAAGTTTTCATATTCAATATTTGTGCTCAGTATCTAGCCCACAAATAGCAGTAATATTCCATTTGATTAAAATAACACAGGAGCAGGTGGGATTTTGTTTCACATCGTGTGCCTCGTTGAGTCACGCTCACAAAATACAATGATCAAAGGAGGTTTTGGCACCAATAAAAACGCACAAACACAGAGGCAGTAAAAGTGAGCTTTCATGTGTATGAATTAGAAAACTGGGATGGTCCCAGACCATAATGTCACACCACCTTATATGTTTAGTAGACAGTTTTGAGTCTGTTTTGCATCTCAAAAGCACTACAGTGCATTAAAGACAGCGATTGTCATTGGTAAATTGCTCAAATTGACATATTTGACATCAAGTTAGCATGTTCCTGTAAGTAAAAGTAGAATTTCTCAAATAGAATAGCACTCTGGTAAAGTAAATGTCCCCGATTCAAAATATTACATTAAGTGTTTGATATTAAATGTACATAAATATCAAATTTGAAAGCATATGCTCAGTATAATGTAGTGCTGTTCCCTTGTCAGTACATTAATCCTTGCATTTTGTCCAGTTATGCTTAGATTACTTTCTCTTAAAGGCAGCAGGTTGTATGAACTAATCAAATGTATTATACTCTAAACCCTTTCCAACAAGAGTAGGATATTGCATGTAAAATGTGATGGAGTAATGATAATAATAGGGTCCTTAACACTAGGCTTAAACCAATATTCGATAATAATATTGCAATATTTTCTGTGGTATCGAATATCTTTTTTATTATTATTAATAATAATATTAGCCTAGACATTTTATTATTTAGAAGAAATTTGATGTAGACAAAATAAATAAAAAAAATGCCCCCCCTTCCCCGCACGATAATATCGGATATCACAATATATTGGCAGGACAGCATCGCAATATTAAATTTTGGATATCACCCAAGCCTACTTAACACTGCAATTCATATATAATCAAATCAAAATATCATTAAGAGAAGCACAGGCTTGGTAGAACATGAACACAGCCTATCCCACACTTTTTCATTCCCTCCACTTTCAACAGACACATGAGCCAAATTCATTCTCTGGCATCTCTCACTTACCACTATTGATTCATGTCATATAATATGCAACATGTCCTGTCCTTGACGTACTCAGCAGAAAACTCTAATCAACTCCATCAATTGGAATGCATGGCTGACGCCCATTATGGCCCGGATCGACAGGACGCTGATGTGTGCCAAGGATAATAAGTGACTGACGTGTCCGGCCCGATGTGTGGAAGTGTGGAAGGAAGAAAGCCAATTTGGAAAGGGTGTAACACCACAGTCTTCCTTGTTCATTAAGCGGCGGTGGGTCACCGTGGCAACGCAACCTTCAGCGTGTGTATCCTGGAGGCTCAGCAGACTAAGGTGCACAGAATATAGAACTGGAAGTTCAGGTGGTAATCCTGACGTTACCGAGGTTCCTTAAACTGCGGTGTGTAGCATTTTAGCATCAATAAATCATCACTACATTTACTTTGAGACATTAGTGTAATTACTGTAAACAAATAAGACCATCACTGAAAAGCCTCTACTGGCCTCTACACTGTGTTTTACATTCTGTGCCACCAGGTCAGATTTGGCGGGAAAACAGGAACTGTTCTACTTTGTAAGTAATACACAACTTTATTCCAGTTCCACACAGTACACAGATTTCTAAATAAAAAGTTCATTTTTTTGGCATTTATTATACAGTTAAAACTAGATAGATATTGAAGATATTGGGAGATGACATGCAACAAAGGTGCTGGGCCATCAAAGTTCTGTAATTTGAAAGTGTCTGGTCTGCTGGTAGAAGCCACAATCACTTTCAACAGTGAAAACAATGTTTTATGCCGGATTGCAAGTTATTCAGTTATTTTTGGCTTGACCTGACCAGCCTGGCTATTCATTTTTTATTATTTCAATTGCTAATTATCTATATTCTACATAGCATACTCTATAACATGGCATGACATGCCTGGCTAGTTTGTTCATTAGCTTGGCTCTACATAGCATATAATGCAGCATGACAGGCTACACTGCTCTACATGTTCATATCTGTAATGATTTTTGCCTCTGCATCTCTTTTTTCATCACTCTTGCAGTAGGGCACTAGGAAGGCACATGTGTCTTCTGATCGATTGGTCAGGAGCTTATGGGTATGGTCGTTGTTGTCACAGCAACGTCAGTACCTGATGTGAAAAGGCTTATTTGTCAAAACGGAGGTTAAAACGTCAATTCAAGTGAATGGTAAAACATTTAAAAAACAATATATACATGTATATACATCCATATACTTTCCCACAAGTCACAACTAAAACATAAAATGCCCATATAAGATGTTTTATTGCTGCAGTTTACATAAAAACTAAAACTGGGTCCAAAACGGGGACGGACACGCAATAAGTGATAAGATTAGATCCTGAGGAGAAAATAGTCATAAAACACAGCAGGGAAAAAAAATAAAAATAAAATCTAAACATAAAAATAGAATATAAACAAGAATATGGTAAATAGGGGTTGTTGAGTTGAATGTGTGAATGGGAAGCATGGGAGGAAAGTATGGACTACAGCATTATTATGTGTTAGTGTAGTGTGTGAAGTGTACTTCATTAAATAAAGGCAATACAAAGGTAGTCAGTTTTGCAAAGGCTTTACTGCTTAACTTGCCTCCTTCCTCTCCCACACATGCACATACCGGTAGTTAGTAATGCACGCACGCACGCACACACACACACACACACACAAAATACTGTAATCTGCTGGAGTGCATTCTAGGCAGCACCTTACTGTTACTCAATGTACTACCTCACTCCTGGCATCATTGTACATCCCTTTTCAGTGATTGTGTGTGTGTGTGTGTGTGTGTGTGTGTGTACATGCGCGTGAGTGTGTGTGTGCATGCACGTGCGAATGTGTGTATGTGCCTCAGCGGGCCCGACACTGACGCCAGAATAATGAAGTTTCCATCTTTTAAAGACCTTAAACAGTTTTTGTGCGAGCGTCGCTCGTCCCTCCAGCAAAATATGGATCTGTTTTCAGTCTCCGTCAAACGTCGGAGGGAGAATTCACATTTACAGATAATCTAATAGTCTCCTGCTCTGGCATCTGTATAGAGCGCCAATCTGTTTGTCCTTGGCTCTGACTTATCTCCGCCGCTTTTGTCGCATCTCGCTTCAATATTCTTTACCCGGGGCAAAACCACTTTTAGGCATATTAATGGTTGACCCTGAAACTTCCTCGGGAGTCAAAGTAAACGGACTTTGACCGCGCTCCCACCTGTACCACACTGACAGCGATGCATTAAAGGCTTCATTCCCTAAACTCTATGTACAAAGGGTTTCACTGTATACCCTCTTCCCCCACCCCATGTTTTCCCAGCCGGTCTGGAGATTCGGACGGACGGCGTTCCCATCACAAACCCTGCTTCTCCAACCTGCAGTCTCCCTAAGAGTTTAGAGAGCGTTTTACAGCATAAAACAAGAATAGCAAGTACATAATGAGGAGATAAAAATAGGACATTGAAGAGAAAATAGGATAAAAGAAGAACATCTGTAAAATGAAATGAGATTAGAAAACAGTCATAGGCCTTATGATCAAATAAAAAGATCTGACGATTCTTAGTCTTTCATTTCATAATGCCCTGTTATTTATTTTTTCGTCTCGTTCAAGCTTAAGCTACAGTGTGGCAGATGGCTCGTCATAGAAAGCATAGAAAGTACAGCACTTCAGTTGAAATAATATTTTACGGTTTGAGTGAAATAGCCTTGTTCAACCAGGTCAAGGGCGAAATGAACGGCTGCCATTGTATAGGATCTCAATGCAATGTTGCATTGCACAATGTTACATGGATGAACTTTTGACACCTACACATGTGTACATCACAGATGGGTCCTACTTACCTAACACAAACATACACACATACTGTATACAATATACACCCACGTATAAGCACACACATCCTACTATAAGGCGGCAACCTCTGGAAAAGGACATACAAACACACTATGGCTCAACCGATATGGGTTTTTAAAGGCTGATAACAATATTTTTGCCCAAGAAATTCCAAGTATTCATAATTTTTTTTAAATTGTATTCTTGTTAGGGTAGAAAAGCCTCTGAAACAGCATTTAGAGCATCATGGGACATTAAAACTAATACATATTCATGCATCCAATATGATTAAATTAGAATCAATTCAGGTAGATAACCAATGTAGTATTGATCAATTCCACAATAAATATGTAATTAATCAAACTGCATCATATCCATCATATCAGAGATGGACGACACTGCCTGGACCATACTGGATTTTTTACAAAAGGCCAATATTGGCCTCATAGATCAGCAAGCCACTATATCGGTTTAACCCTGAAAGATATGTACACACTCGCACACACACATACACAAAGCAAAAAGGGCGGTTCTGATCGATTCACATGGCGCTGCTTCAGAGGATCCCCAATGAGGAGCAAGAAACAAAAAAAACACTTCAATCACTGATATCAAACGGCGGCTGGCACTAATGGTTAACAGCTGATTTTGTGAGATTAGAAGAAGAGGCATCCCTTCCCGTTGGGCCGGGGCCAAACGGAGCGGGGGAATAATTAGACGCTTTGATGTCTCTGAAAAGGATCACCCCCTTCCTTAGAAGAGCGAAGACCAAGAAAGTTGGTTGGTTGCTTCTCGCTTTATCTCCGTCTGTCTCTCTCTCTCTCTCTCTCTCTCTCAGGGAGCTTCGGTTCCTCAATATCTATTGTTAAGGCTCTGAGGAAACTTCTCATCTTCCCTCTTATCTCAATCTTCTCCCCTTTCTTCTCCTCCCCACCCCTCTCTTGTCTAAAATCTCTGTAGGAGGCAGCGAAACCCTCCTAACCTTCTGAGACCTTTCTATCCACTTTCCATGGGAAGAAATCTCTCTCTCTCTCTCTCTCTCTCTGCCTCATTTTCTTCCTCTCTCCCATCCTGTCTGTCTCCTCTCTCTCTCTTTCTTGGCAGTGAGACAGTGAGGCTATGACCTCCATGACTTGTCCAAGTCCCAGGGAGCCTGTCATGGCAGTGCAACCCAGAGTTACAGCTCTGTCCCTGGGGTAGAGGGCTGAGGATGGATACCCCAGGGCTGGATGTACAGCACCTGCATACTAACCAACACTGTATCTGTATCTCGCCGCTTCCCAGTTTGAATAACAATGGACAGAGCCGGGGTTGCCAATGATTTGCCAAGTCCCAGTTTTCTACTGCATGCCGCTGCACTACTGCTGCACTTTTTGTTCCACCGGCCAAAAGAGATGGTTTAAAGTGGTAATCCTCGAGATCCTTGTTTTCTTTTTTTTTTGTTTATTTGTATTATTTTGTTGACGTCTTTTTGTTGCTCAGCGCTCATTGCTGTGGTGTTTCTGCACTGATCTTCCCAGAGGTCACCTGTCAATCAAACAGTGTGTCCAGTGCTGTGACTTTGTCTTTTTCCTTGGATTTTCTGTTGATGCAGTTTGAGTTTCTGTAGGTGACGCTCTTTTCTTTGAACAGAACAGCAAATATAAAAGATATAGCAATCAGCAAGTAATAAAATGGACATTTATTTATATGAAAGTGTCACAAATTATTACTTTACGCAACACAAATTCAGTGTTTTCCAGCCACCATAAGGCACAAGAAACGGTCTGGCAAACAGTTGCTTTAGCAAAGAGAGCTTGGTTCACATGTTCTTGTAGACTGGACTACTGTAGCTATCATGCATCATACCCTCAGGGAATTATGAAAGGTGCAGACTTCTTGTTCCATATATACAATATATTCATGTACTGTATATATGGATATTGTTTTCTGCTGTTGCGGTCTGTGTATGCTTGAGATATTCTGTTTAGTCACCTATACAGAGATATTTGTGAATAGGATATGAGGATGCACGTAGGCAGCTTATCCAAAATAAAACTGTATAAAGCATATAAGCTATTATCTAGAACACTTTGTGCATGCAAACACAGTAACGGTCTTGCAATGCAAAAGGTGTATAAATGCTATATTTCAAGTATCTTACATGGGGTAAACCTAATCAGGATGATAACTTTTTATGAGCATGATATAATGTTTACATGCACAAGCAACCTAATGAATAAGGGAATATTATGCATGTGAATACACTCTTTGGAGACTGTAAACTGCCTTTATCATCCATGACAAAATAGATCTACTCTGCAACATGGGCAGAGGGACAGAGTGAAACCCCCCCCCCCCCCCCCCCTCCCCCCGGCCCGTCTACCCTCTCACTGCTGTTCAACAAGTGTGTGTGTATGTATTCACTCATCTAGCCCATATCCCAGATAGCGGTCTTATGTAACCTAAACAATCACAACAGAAGATGCACTTAACACTAACTGTTTTGCATTGCCAAGTCCCTATGCCAAAGCCAGACTGTGCCTCCACCATTATCCTGCTGGTCAAGTGGCCAAGCACACACACACACACACACACACACACACACACACATACACACACACACGGACCGTCACTACAGCATTATCCCTCTCAAGAATGAGAGCATACGCCACTTGATGGTGTGAATACTCTAGATCTACACTGAGCTATGGTAAGAGCTCTCAGATGTCACACAGCAAACCATTCAGCTTCCCACAATATATTCATATACATACACACATAGATAATATTTCAATGTCCGAGGTGTGAGCTTCTCCACCGAGGCAGTTCATTTGCATTCGGCATAGTGGAGCAGCGTTAGAGTAGCTTTGATAAACAGCAACCTCCTGTATGGGTTAAAGTGGTGAAAGCACTCAAGAGAGCTTTAGTCAACTCTTAAGGCTCCTCATAATGCGGTTTTTCCAAAGTGTTTACAGTAGATATGTATTATGCAAGCCATTTGCCATTTAAGAGTACTTACTGATGCAAACCCACAATGAGAGAGTCGCGTGTTAGCGGGATGACAGGCTCCGCCGACACAAACACACAGCAACACCGCTCCCCCCCTCGTCTGTCCTTGTCTGTCTCCTGTCTTTCTTCTTCTTCTCCATCATACCCTTCAGCACGCACAATGAGCTTCAGCTGCCTGCATCGCAAGATGGAGACATGTATGCAAACACGCCATAAGCCGCCCTCTTCGCTTCCCATTCTTCCTTTCTCTCTCATTCATACGGCGCATCCTCCATACACAATGAGCTTTAAGTGGAGTATTGTAATGAGACAACAAAAAAACAGGAGGATCTGATGTGCTTGCGAATTGACTCCATCTGTCTGTCTCTATTTCTTTCTTTCTATGACACCGATTGAGAACGGGATGACTTTACTCACGTCCCAAAGTCCTTTAGATAAGATACGAGGCATGCAGGCAAAGCAGTTTGCGTTCAAACTTAATGCTTACATTGGGATGAACATCCAAAATACTGTCATCAGAGTTGTTCAGGCAAAGCGCTTTTAATGCGATTTCCATGTCGCGTTTAAAGGCGCTACTGTACATGTAGCATGTAAAACATCAATAAATCATCACCACATTCATTTTGAGACATTAGTATAATTACTGTAAATAAACGAGAGCATCGCTGAGAAGACTGGCAGCCTCTATCGGCCCCTACACTGCCTTTTACAATGTGTGCCACTGGGACAAATAAATTAACTTCATTGAGTAAATCTGAGTGTAGCTAATCCAGAGTGAAATGTGACGCTGTCTGTCTTGAAATGTGGATAATCAACATAACATTTTGCGGCCGTTTGATAAGTTAAGCTGTTAGTAAGTGCGCATATCTCATTTGGAAATTATTATAAAGAATATCGATTGAATTAAATAAGAATTAGCTGACACTTTGAGTGGAGCGGCCAATCTGATTTATTCAACACAACTCATTTCAGACTAGTGGCGATTATTGCACATGAAAGTGCTGTGGCAAGGAACTTAATGTGTTAATTGGGGGGGAAACCCTGCCAAAATGACAGCAGGTCTAAGGTATGGCAAGGTGTTGCACTCACCCATGCTTTAGCCTAAGTGAGTCCAAATTTGTTTGTATTATGTATGTATATTTAGATCAAACAAAAATTGCCAGACATCTCTTGGGAATCCATATTAAAAAAAATCACATCAGGGAAACATTCAATATTCGCTCTAAGCTGATAGTTTGGTGACCTACACTACCAGTCAACGTTTGGACCCACCTGATTAAATGTGCTATGGTCTTCATTCTCTTAAAGCCATTTGGATCTAAAAGCTTATGCTTAAATGCTTGAAATGTGTTTCTTAGACAAATATAAATGAAGTTGATCCTATGTATGAATTTCTTTCCAAAGCCTTTGCCTTTCCATCAAGGCAAAGGGTGGCTACTTTAAAGAATCTAAAATATAAGATCGTTTTTTAGATTTGTTAACACTTTTTTTGGTCACTGCATAATTCCATTTGTGTTATTTCATAGTTTTGACATCTTTACTGTTATTCTAAAATGTGGAAAACAGTAAAAATAAAGAAAAATGTGTGTCCAAACGTTTGACTGGTAGTGTACATCTAATAATTTGTCATACTGACCAAATAATATCTTATCAGGCATCTGTCTTTGCTCCATTTTGTCCCCAGAAATGTACTCTGTTTATATAAGTGGGTTTGGAAGTTTATGGTGGCAAACGATATGAGATGCAGGGACTGTGCCATCGCTTAGGGCTTAGTGAATTTGACGCCTCTGTGAGGTCTGAATACCAAAGCGTGCAGTTTCTGTATTAAATCCCTGCTATGCGGATTTAACTTGAAGTCTCACTGTACAACCTACTGTATAGCAGCACAAAGACCGATATGAAGGTGTGCATGCAGACACAAAGGTAAACAAAGTAAACCGCCATCCATCCATCTCTCTCTCTGCAACTGTTACCCCCCCGCCCCCCTCTCTCTTTTATCCATTCTTGGCCGATCCCTGCGCTGTTTGAGAGTCGGAGGGGGTTGACCTGCCAAGAATCACCTTTTTAAAAAATGTAAATCCCTCGCTCCTATCATCCTCTAACACACTCCCTCTCTCTGTCAAAAACACTTTGCGGCGTCCCGGAGCCTACAGCAGCCCCGACTGTACGAGAGGTGTTATCATGGCCCGGCGACACAACGCCGAGCCATTAATCTCATTACGCCGCGCCGCGAAGAATTGAGACGGGAAGAATAAATAACAACGGCGAAAACATGTTGAACATCAAAAAAAAGAGAAAACAGAAACAAACTTGGATGCTTACAGGGTATTGGCGAGACTTCCTCCTTCTAAACTCTCTCTCTCTCTCTCTCTTTCTCTCTCTCGCAGAGAGACAGCATGTCACCTGTCAGAAGAGACTAAGATGGATGCAGTGCTCCAGATGTAACAGACACCAGGCCAAGAAATGGGATTATGACTAGTTTCACTTTTCGCCGGGAACAAACAGTTCCTTGTGGTTTTTTTCTACACTCCCCGCAACTTCCCACCTGTTACTACACCTCAAATAAGGTCTGGCATGGCAAAAATGTGTCAGTGACTCATTCTACAACTTTTTTTTTTCATTGGAGTTGAGTAAAGCCCATGCAGTATCCTGGAGTTCTGCTGGCAGGAGGGCCTTGATCTCTGGAAAAAGGCAAACCCAGCCGACTGATATCAAATCACAGGCCCGCCGGTCTCTCTTCCCAACCTGTAGTAGATGCTGCCACATAAAAGTGTGCTCACAAACCAGATTGCTTAATTAGGCTATACAACACAAAGTCCACACCAGCCTCCCTCTTTCTCATGATGCTGTGAACAATTGCGTCCAACGTCATGCCCCAAAAAGTGCAAGTATTCAGTGTTTCTCCCAGAATTGTATTCTTGTCAGGGTGGAAAAGCCTCTGAAACAGCATTTAGACCATCATGGGACACTAAAACTCTCCATTGAAACCCAGACTACATTTCTTTTAGGTAGGTTAGCAGCTCCTTAAGGCAGAGTGAGGCAGGTTTCACTGCAGGTTTTACACACTGTTAAGTAAAATCCTCCCACACCACACTGGAATGATTTCTCTGGTCAGACATCTGATATAAAATAATAAAAACATATTGACCAGCTGTGGTCTAGGAGGAACCTGGATCATATTGGCTGGCCAACTAACCCTAACCCCAATATCAGATTTTCAATAAAACGCCAATATTGGCCCAATATATCGGTCTAACCCAACATGGAATGTAACAATGTGAAATAGGCAGACCTGCACAGACATGTTGTACATAGAGAGACTATGAGAGAGAGACTTGTCTAGCAAATGAGATGGAGATATCGGGATGGGAAACAAGTGCATGCCAGGTTTTTGGACTGCATTAAACTTGCCATCCTAAATGAACACTTGGCTTTGCTTCATTGCCTCCTACAGATCCAGGCTAAGTTTTGGTTCACTTTCAGTTCAATCAGAATTTAAAATGGAACTCTAATGTGGAGTTTTGCTCCCAATCAATATGTGTAACTGCGATCTTTCATTCTTAATTTATCTGTCGATAGATAAAGCGTAAGAAGTGTTTTGCCAGTTTGAATTAATGAGATGAAAAGAAGTGAATCGGACAGTTTCAAAGAGAAAATTGTCCTACATTAGTTGCATACAGTGATTGATCTTGTGGAAGTCGTGGACAGTGGTAGCCAATGTGGAAGATGCCCTGCCTGGCATATCCGCCACACACACACACACATGCACACACACACACACACACGCATAGAACACGCATAGCCGTATCGAAAGTTACAAGAACCTCCTGCATTCTCCAGGGAAGCATCTGGAGCATGTTGCCCGTCACATGCTTGTGCTGTCTAACAGTGCCAGCCTTCTCATTATCACATACCTACTTAATACATGACAGCATTATGAGACCTAACATATAGAACTGACACATCTAGGTGCCATAACGGTGTCAGCTCCACTGAAGGCGGCAAGTTAAATCCGGCTTGATTTATGAGGCGGCCTACAGTCCCAGTTCTAACATATGGTAAAGACGCCATGTATGCATGATGAGGCGTCCATAAGGGAGGTACCGCAACTGATTTATAGCGGCGGGATACGAGTGCAGAATCACCAACATCCACTTTTTGTCAGATTATTTTTCAACCTCACTCACCACTGGAAAAAGAATGATTAACAGGCAATGCCTATATTAATCAAGAGTACTATAGATGTGGCGATTACACAGAGGATGTGAGAGTCTCAGCAGGCATGGGGAAAATTAGTCGGACTGTCGTGACAAAGCTTTTCTCAACCTTTATAAGTCATTTATAGCTTTTCTGGCCACTAGAGGGTGAAAGAAACCGCAACACATTTGTAAATAACACACAGCAAAGCCACTGCACTACGGAGGCCTACGAAGGACAAATGGAAGGATAAATGCTAACAGCTAAGCTGTTAGCTCTCACCGGTTACCAGTCTCACTTTGCCAGATCTTTCTTCTGCTGGAGGTTACATGTCCCACAGTGACAAGTGAAGAGGTAGGTAGCAAGTTTACTAGTTTAACAAGTTAACTCGCTTGCTTCATTGATTCCGCCATTATGAGAATTTCTTTCAGGAATGGGAGAGGGTGAGCACCGCTTTTAGACAGCGAGGGAGGAGACAAGCTAGTTTTAAAAAATGAAAAGCTACTGAATGGAGCGGGAGGAGCTTCGTTCCGGAGCAGAATTTGACAACAAGCTTTAGCAAAGAGGTGAAAACAGCAACACAGCTGGCTGCTGTGTGGATATTGATTTATATCATTATGTCTCAATGAAATCTCCGGGTTATAAGGTCTGATATCACTTATTGCAGGTTTAAGAACCTGTGATTTGGCCAGCAGCGACATTCTGGCATTCTCGAGGGCGCCTTTTGTCCACCCAGAAATCCTTTTTTAAATTTTACAGAACCCTGAAATTGAAAATGAGCAGACACAACAATAGGGCAACCAGAAACGAGAAACAAGGAGCTAAAGAACAGCAAAATAATAAGGCTGGGTATACACTAGAGGACTATCAGGCTGATTTACACCAGTGTTGCCCATCCTGACAATTAGAGAGGAAATCCTGATCAGCGGCTCAGTTGGGAGCGATGGTCGGCAAAGCTTATCTGGTAGTCTGAGCTGCCTCAATCATATCAAACATGTTGGATATTTATGACTCAACATCTGCATGGCCCTGCGGTGTGTGAGGGATCAGATCCATCAACAGCCAATGAGAGCCAAGTGAGGTGAGTCTGTTGTTGTGATCGGTGTCAGGTGGAGCTCGTGACGTCATCTCAGCTATAAAGTGTGTGATACTCTGTCCTTGCCTAATCATCTAGTGCGAGCAGATTTACCGCTGGGAGACAGAAAGTATGCAAAATCCACTGCTACCGTGTGTGATGCAATGCGTTTTCAAAGTCACCGAGGATTTTAAAAGTCTTCCAGTGTGTGCCAGCCTAAAGCAAACACACTGCTCTGCCAGTCACACATCCCATCCAATTTTTAAATTGTCATAGATCCACAGAGAAGCGTCTTTGGTGGTGACCCTAATATGTTTGCCTGTCTCCGCTGTCAAACAGACTGGGGAATAGCAATGACTGATAACTTCATAAGGCGAAGCGGATAAAGGGACGCTGTTAGAAATGCTTGTATCCAAATGTCTGTGTGCGTATCTATACAGTCGGACTGCCAGCTCCCAGCAGTACCGGGGCTCCATTAATTCCTCCTCTGACCCAATAGTCTGCTGGCTCATTGCTTAACAACACATGTCAGCACATTCACAACCCCCCCTCCGCCTGCCTCTCTCTCTCTTGTTCGCGGCTTCTCTTTTTATCGTTCTCCTAAAAGATTTCCCTCACGCTCGCTCGTTCGGCGCCATTCTCTCTCCATCCCTCTGCGATCTCCCCCCCCCCCCCCCCTCCCCCGTCCTCTTTTTCCACTCAGCCTCTCGTTCTCTATCTATCTCTCTCTCCCTCGCACTTTCCCCTCCGGTAGTGGAGGTGAGTCTTGGCGGGGCTCCAGGGTAATATCTGTGAGGACAAGTAAACTATGGGCCCTCAGCCCGACGGAGAGCAGCGAGAGTGGGTGTCATCACAAGCCAGGGGGCAAAGAGTTTAGTGTGCGCCGTACTAATGCTTTTATAAGGTAGTCAAAATCCAAAGTACAGCGAACGGAGAGAGAAAGTGTGTTGTTTTTTCTTCGCTGTTGTCGTTGATTTATCATTTAATATTGCTCGGCTGCATAGTTTTGTCCCCACCGCTTATTATCTTATCAAGACCCGACTTGCTTTGTTGATGGCTGATGAATATAAATATAATGTTGTTTTGTCCCTTGCTCTCTTCACATATCTGCTGCTTGCAATGTTGGTGATGCATAAACCTATTCTACTAACTCATGTATTGCATCTAAATGCCTAAAAAAATACATAATACAATGTTAGCATGCAGAGGTGTGACCAAGTCAACTTTGCCCGAGTCCCAAGTCTCAAGTCAAGTCTCAAGTCTAAATGTAGATTACCAAGTCAAACCCAAGTCAAGTCCATGTCATTAATGTCGAGTCTCAAGTCTAAATGTAGAACAGCAAGTCAAGTCAGAACAAATCAAGAGTCCAGTATCAATTTAATATCTTAAAGAAAACTAAATATTTAGGACTTTTCAATGCAATATGGTTTTAATAGGATAAAAACTTGGTAAGAGCATCATGAGTTTGATTTCAATTTAAATTCAGTCGTCTGCTGGAACAAATCTCATCACTTTCAATCTAAGTCATTTACACAAACACAAGATCTCAAGTCAAGACTTTAGTCTCAAGAAATTGAAATTGTGACTCGAGGCTGACTCGAGTCCAAGTCATGTGACTCGAGTCCCCACTACATTAGCATTACATAACATGACACTGAATCAAAAGCTTGCAGTCTGATATTTTGCTCCCCATTCATCTTTGGTTTTGAAATCTATAGCTCACCATACAGATCAGACCACAGGAAAAGGATACGTCACACTCCAAATCTTGCATTTTTCCTCAGAATCCGTCACTGAATACCTTAATGTTACCCGGTCAAAGTTAAAAGGAATAAAACAGGCAAGAACAGCAAGAATAAAACAGGTAAAAAATATGGAAAATATGGAAAGAAATATGATTTAAAAGATGCCACTTCCAGCCGAAGCTCTGGGTGATCTAGAACCGAGGGAACTAGCCAGCAAAGGCTCGATCACCTAAACCTTGGGTTGGCAGAGAGGTTTCTGCCCGGGGAGCCATCAGTCCTAAAACTAGCAGGCAGCCAGTGTGGAGAGGCTAATATTTGGGGTAATATGATCCTGTAGGGCAGTGATGAAAACGGTATGCGTGCTCAGCAAAGCTATCCGTGGATACATAAAGGTTACAAAAGAGAAACTGGGGAACAGGGCATTACAATAGTCGACGTGAGATGATATAAAAGCAGGTTTAACGCTGCACTAGGCAATATTTTTATGTAAAAATACACCTGTCTTATCAGCCTAAATCACAAAGTGGGACTACAACAGAAAAGGGCGTCACACTCCCACTAATTGAGATGCTGTTGATTCACCCTGTTTGTCCAAATTAAATCCTGGTGTATGGTCACTGGTGGGGAATCTTCTCCACACAGAAGAAAGAAGTACAAAGTGTCTTCTAAACAGCGGTGAAAGAAGGCTCTGTCCAGAGAAAGCTGGACTCACCAACAATGGCTGAAGCTCTTCACCTCCTCCACCTCCACAACACGCTGAGGAGAAGACAATTAGGAGTGCGCCGTTCACTGACGTCACCTTAGATGATTTCTGGGTAGTGAAGAGCGTTCCTGCCTGCGGTGATGGCACATTTCCACCTGGCTGACTGCTGTGTGGAATTACACCTTGCATTGTGTGGCATCTTTAGATATGGATAGGCAAATGTTTTTCATGGGTTTACACTCTTGGATGTTCCTCGATCACAGTGAAAAAACATGAAATTTGTGGTATTTGTGGTTTTGCCAAACTCGCTGTTTAAACCAACAGCTGACTCTGGAGCCAATATTGTCTGTGGGCCCAAGCACTACAGGCATGTAAGAGACAAATTACATATAGATCCAAAATGGCTGCCAACCTGTGAAGTTGCCATGCGCAGCTTTAACATCTCAACAGATAAGGAAATGTTCACGGAGATTGAATTGCAAAGTGCTTACTGGTCAGATTTGTCTCCCCTCCTCTCTCTCTCTCTCCTCTCCTTCATCACCCACACAAACAGAGCTACTGTATAGAGACGCTTCACCCATTCACAAACCTTTCTTGTTTGCCCCAGCCTTCACTGTAAATTATTCTCCGAGGATCCACAATGTCTTTAGTTCAGTCGACCTTGGATCACAATTTGTTTTCAATTTCTGTCGCTAAAAAGCTGTATTCACCGCGTTAAATGTACAAAACAACTTATTAACTTGAGAACTGTCACAACAGCGTCCCTCCGGAGGCTTGAGGTCATGCTATATTTCTCCCATTTTCGCCGTATCAATGAGCTGCAACAATACGAGGAAAAGTGTCCTCGAGATAACCTCACTCTTATTAACTCTCAGCAACTCTCGACCAAAAATGAATTTGTGCAAGGCTGTTTAAAATGCATTAACATGCATTTTTTCCATATCCAGATTGTAGTATAATGTACAGATGTACCAGATGTAAATGGGGTCTCAACCAATGAATGCCAACGAATGATATGGTCTTGAGGTATAATGAAAGTAAGAAAACAGTATCTGCTGCTTGTACCTTACTCTCCATGTAACAAAAAAACAAAAAACAAAACGGCAAGCCATTCTTCACTGTAGCACATCTCCCTTATACTGCATAACTATGGAGCCACTTAACACAAAGAGGATGGGAAAATACACGCTTTAAAAAGACAATTTACATAATCCTTTGATGTTGGACAGTTGGCTCTAGGTGTGTAAATACGAGCAAGTCGATCCCAAAGCTAGAAACAGCAGGCGCCCGAAATTCTTTTGATAATTCATCAAGAGACAAATCCTGGAGCTGCTCCAGTGACAGTGAATGAGAGACCCGAGTTTGCGGACAAAGTGACGGCACCCAGGGTGATTTTACGGGATGCGAGCTCTCTGTTACGGTTCAGAAGTGCAATGAAATAAAGCTCATTTGGATGTAAAAGCTCAACCAGGCATTCTGCGGATCCACAGACACATCACAGGTTTGAGTCCGCTTCTTTCATGTCAGTCCTTGGGGAGAGAGAGAGAGAGAGAGAGAGAGAGAGAGAGAGAGAGAGAGAGTCGCTCATGTTCTGAAATTTTTACCGAGAAGAACGCCGTCACTTTTAAATCAAGCCGTATTCCCATTTAAGCGTCCCCACCTGATAAAAGTAGAGGGGATAAATGGATAAAAGCAACATGGAACAGGTACTAACGGGCAGTAAAATGTTCAGCACTGCCCATCGCGCCGCCATTATCCCCCACCACATTTACATTCACCCGCCTCTTTATGGCCCTCGCACCCTGGAAGTGGTGATTCTGGCTTGTAAAGCAAGCGGAGAGAGAAGGGGACATACAGCATTTAAGAGATAGACACTAAAAGACTAAAAAGACTAAAAATCCCTTTTTTTTTTTGGAGCCATCTTCTCCTCTCTCTCCCCCTCCCCTTCCATCTTCCATCTGGGCTGTTTGTGTTGTGGTTAATGTGATAGAGCAATGGATTGAGAACCATTAATTAAGTCTGTGAATGCGTGGGTGTGTGTGTGTGTGTGTGTAAGAGGGAAGTGGAAAGTGAAAAATTACATGTTAATGACTAGGACCACTCAGCCCATTGCTACTTCTTTGTTATTCCACGATAAATTGAGGGTTCATACACACACACACCCACACACACACACACAGCAACTCTGCCTCTCTCCTTAGATATTTCATGTCGTCACATTTAATCCTGATATTGGCTGCAGTAAAAATCCAGGACAACCAAGGTTATGGCTCGACCTCCTTGCATTCACGCAGCCACTCCTGTACACACACACACACACACACACACACACACACACACACACACACACACACATTTTAATTATGATGCAGGCGAGGATTACCTACATTTAATACCTAACCCCTAACACTAGCATTATTAACTCTCAAAACTAGGGGGCCTTACCTAGAACCCGACCAAAAAGTCTTTGCTTACTTATGTCATGCAACCTCACAGGAGCGGTTATGCAAGCTCCCTCTCTCTCTCTCTCTCTCTCTCTCTCTCTCTCTCTCTCTCTCTCTCTCTCTCCCCCCCCCCCCCCACACACACACACACACACACACAGAACATGCGGAGCCATAACGTTATGAGAAAGTTACAAGAAAGTCGAAGGCTCGCGTCGCTTTCCCTCGACTCTTGTCCAAATCGGTGGAAAGTGGAAATGAAATTGGACAGAGAGGACCCTGTGGAATCAGGACAGCAAATTTAATTGGCCTGCCACTCCAGGTGAACCATTTTGATCCACCTACACTGTTCACTGTGTGAGTCAGGCTTTTATTTCCTCTCCACATTCATATTCAAAGTTCTCTCCCGCCAGCGCACACCATGAACCCTCTTATTCCACCCGTTAGTACCTGCTGCTACAGCTCCCTCCCTCCCTCCCTCTCTAACTCTCTCCCTCTCTCTCTCTCTCTCTCTCTATCTCTCACTCTTTGGTAATCACATCGTCGCTCGCTCTAACTCTTTTGTTTTCGCGTTTTTGTGTTTGTGGCCAAGTGTTGCCTACTGTTGTGTGACCGGGGTTTCGTCTCTCTGGGAGCGCTCGTTTAAAGGGGAAGTGTGTGTGTGTGTGTGTGTGTGTGTGTGTGTGTGTGTGTGTGTGTGTGTGGCATCTTTAGATATGGATAGGCAAATGTTTTTCATGGGTTTACACTCTTGGATGTTCCTCGATCACAGTGAAAAAACATGAAATTTGTGGTATTTGTGGTTTTGCCAAACTTGCTGTTTAAACCAACAGCTGACTCTGGAGCCAATATTGTCTGTGGGCCCAAGCACTACAGACATGTAAGAGACAAATTACATATAGATCCAAAATGGCTGCCAACCTGTGAAGTTGCCATGTGCAGCTTTAACATCTCAACAGATAAGGAAATGTTCACGGAGATTGAATTGCAAAGTGCTTACTGGTCAGATTTGTCTCCCCTCCTCTCTCTCTCTCTCCTCTCCTTCATCACCCACACAAACAGAGCTACTGTATAGAGACGCTTCACCCATTCACAAACCTTTCTTGTTTGCCCCAGCCTTCACTGTGAATTATTCTCCGAGGATCCACAATGTCTTTAGTTCAGTCGACCTTGGATCACAATTTGTTTTCAATTTCTGTCGCTAAAAAGCTGTATTCACCGCGTTAAATGTACAAAACAACTTATTAACTTGAGAACTGTCACAACAGCGTCCCTCCGGAGGCTTGAGGTCATGCTATATTTCTCCCATTTTCGCCGTATCAATGAGCTGCAACAATACGAGGAAAAGTGTCCTCGAGATAACCTCACTCTTAGGACAAATTCCAACTCATTAACTCTCAGCAACTCTCGACCAAAAATGAATTTGTGCAAGGCTGTTTACCGATTTGGAATATGTGTTAAATTATGCGCATAATGAAGCAGTTTTGTTTTCCCCGTCTAGTGCTCCGGTAACACTAGCCACCAGCTACGATTCGCGAGTCTGCCAATGCTTCTTACAGCTGTCAGGTAACAAACTTTCACTCCGTCTTCTCTCCTACTCTTAAAAGGTTTTCCTATTCCAAAAATGACAAGAAATTAAGCTTCTGAAACCGCAAGCCCCTAGTTTCATACTTGATGCACTGGCCAGTTATGTAAGCTTCCACCTCCCACTACCGGGAATACAAAGGCACCGTCCTGATGAGAGTGTGTGAATGAGTGTGTCTGTGTCAGCGTACTATTCGATTGCGCGTACGAGCACGTTTCCTATCTTTGGCGCGTGAGGGAGGGAAAAGACGGCGAGAGAGAGGGACAGAGAAAGAGCAAGAAGGAGCGAGGGAGTTAGAAAGAGACAGCGACCGAGACGGACAGCACGGCACAGAAGGTCTTGAACTATCCTCGGGTGCCAAGCAAACTATTTTCAGGTTCTCCACCATAAGCCTGGGCCAGAGCCCACATCTGATCTGAGACACCTGTAAAAACAAAACAAAAAAAAGAACACAAAAATGGCCCCGGGCTTGGAAAAACATTGTCATTTTGATGAGGGGCGAGAGTCGCATCGGCGGTCTCCAGGTAAACGGCGCTCGGCTGTGTTTTTTCGGGGGGAGGGGGGGGTAGAGAGAGAGGTGATAGGGATGGCACACTTTCAAACCAGACGAATGGAGAGTTGTTGTATCGACCAGAGGATTAGGAAAAGGATCTGTCCAGCAAGCTCCATGCAACATTTATCAGCTCACCAGCAGCAGGAGAGAGGGAGGAAGAAGAGCGAGGAGAGAGAGAGAGAGAGAGAGAGAGAGAGAGAGAGAGAGAGAGAGGGAGAGGAGGTTCTCTCAGAAGGCCAGACGCTTCAAAAGCTCGCGGCCGATGTTTGCGAGCTTCCATTAATGTTGCAAACCTCGTCTGGCCGGCCAAAAATAAGTACAAGAGGAGGAGAGGGATGAGAGAGGTGAGGTGAGAGGACAGAGTTGTGAAGGTGCATAAAGTTTTATCCCCTGGAAGGAATGGAAAATAGAGGAGAAGGTGGGCGAGAAGAAAAGAGCGTATTCACTGCTGCTGTGTTAAAAACCTCATAACTGCTCTCTATGTCTGATTGCTGTAACACAACAGTGATTCAGCCAATATCCAGTTCATGAAAGCTTTTCCATTTGCTGCTCTAAACTCCCGGTGTCTGGTAGCTCTTTCCTGGGAAAAATCCTCTGGTGCACAAGAAGTGATGCGTTTTACGTTTCCAGTTTGTTTGGAATCAACAGAAGAAGAAGAACTGGGTAGTTAGCATGAGCAGTGATAGCCACAGACAAAGAAAAGAGAGACTCAAACTGCATCAACAGAAAATCCAAGCTCCGCCCACACTGTTTGATTGACAGGTGATCTGTGGGAAGTGCAGTGCAGAAACACCACAGCAATGAGCGCTGAGCACCAAAGATGGAGACAATTAAATAAAAGGATATATATGGATTTATTCATATGAAAATGTCACAGGTTATTACTTGCCTTGAGACAGCAAATGGGGGGCGGTGGTGTGTGTGTGTGTGGGGGGGGGGTTGTAATATTTTGTTCACAGTGTACAATGGGGTACAGTTGCACAGTGGGAGTAGTAGAATAATAAGGCCTGGTTGTTTGCCAGAGAGAAGAGAGTATTCAGGCAAATGCTGATAGTACCAACCCATTAGCTGGGAGAGTTTGAGAATGGGAGAATAAACAATTAGAATAATTACATTTTCCACTCTCTACTTAATACAAGCGTTAACCTCAAGACTGGGGCTAAACTCATTACTGAGAGAGAGAGAAAAGGACAGAGAGAGAGAGAGAGAGAGAGAGAGAGAGAGAGAGAGATGTGTGTAAAGGATATAAATTCCAGTAAATTCTATTACCCATGTTAAAAAAAAATGGAATTAAGTCAAACAAGTACTTTTCTGTACATTGAAGTGAGTATATGAGTGTGTGTGTGTGTGTGTGTGTGTATGTGTGTGTGTGTGTGTGTGTGTGTGTGTGCATGTGTGTGTGTGTGTGTGCCCTTGACTGTGGCCCTGACAGCTACAGAGATCTACAGCCAGTGGACAGCTATGGCCATCTACTATATTACTGCTGCCCTGTCCTTTAATCTGCTAGTGTGTGTGTATGTGTGTGTGTGTGTGTGTGTGTGCATGTGCGTGTGTCTGTAAATAGTTAGGACACGGACGTGGTTCAAGGCTGAAGGATCATGGTTCATCATCATCTTGGTGCACACAGGGAAACACACACACACACAAACACCAAAACACAGATATACACATATAAACACACATACACACAATGTGACAGTGTAAGGCTGCATAATTGACATACAGCATGTGCATGTGTTCAGAGATTTACACACACACACACACACACACACACACACACAGCCCTTGGTCCAGGCCTTATGCATTTTCAGTGTCAGGGCAGCAACACAACATATCAGTCATATAATATCAAACCTTATGGGCTATATGGAACCTTTTAATCTCAATAATACTTAGACACACACACACACACACACACACACACACAAGCCTTGGTCCTGCCCTAAAGCAGTTTCAATGTCAGAGCATACACCCACACATTAACTGTCTCATCTTGCACTGGTTCCTCATACACAGTGTTGTAGCAACAGCAGAGCGACATGAAAAAGTAAATAGCAGCCAGTAGTTTCAATGAGGCTTCTACATTAACAGTGAACACATGAGCCGAGTCATTCTCGTCTCCTTGTCTCTATTTCAGCAACATTTCACAGGTTGACCCGCCTCCAAACTTTCGCTATTGGTGGAAAACCAGACTTCTGGGTCCTGTTGATGATTCAAGATTATACAATTAAAGGTGCGATGTAGCCTTTTTAAATCAATATAGAATTGTCAAATTAATGGTGAAACCTTGGTATAATTACTGTAAACAAATGAGACCACGGTTGAGACGATTGGTCGCCTCTACCTCACAGCAGTGGCATTGTTACTACTAGTGTTTCTATTCTGTTAAGACTACATTTCCCATAAACTCTGCTTCCTGTAGGAAAGAGGATCTTTACTTCTTTGGTCAAAAAATATCACATCTCTCTCTCTCTCTCTCTCTCAAAACCAAGTGCCTCTCTCCTAGTACCAGCTGTTCTTAGCCTGGTCGTCACATCCTATACCAGTGCTCTTTAGGTGCTCAGAGGCTTTGCATTATCGGAGTTGCATAGACCCACAGTAAATATACGTGTGTTCACATGTCCAGTCTCAGTACCATCTAGCATCTCATTGGGGCTAATCCTGTGCGTGGATCCTCACACACACACATATACACCACAGACTCCACAAGTACTGACGCATTAACACACAGTGTTCTTATTGAGCTGCTCCATTCCAAACAGCTAACACTACTGCAGCAGGAGGAAAGGGACCTAAAGACAGACATGTAGGAGGATGTCAGCCCTCTACATTGTTGCTGTTCAATTAATCAACCAGACAAACCCAATTGCCTGACTACCACCCGTCTATGACCTGCCATGTTCTGCCACGAGATCTGGACCTTAATTGTATATGTGTGAGTGTGTGCGTGTATATGTGTATTAGAGCATAGAGGTTGGCAGCTCTTTAATGAAGCAGCGATTTTCATAAGTGACTACAAAGCAGTGTGTGTGCTTGTGAACATTTGTATGTGTGTGTGGGGGGGGGGTGTGTGTGTGTGCGTACAAGAGGAAAGGAGGCACAGCGACCAACAGCACAGCTTTCGAATACAAATCTGCACCCAACTCTCTGCTTCATTGGTTGCAATAACACTCCCACCACCCTCTTCCGCCCCGACGCACCCACACACATTTGCAAAATGCTTTCTCTGATAATTAACCCACACACACACACACACACACACACACACACACCTCTTGATTCCAAGGGGAATCCTTGCTGGTGATCAATGTTGAGAGCCTACTCCGTTTCACTCCCCTGGTCACTGGTTATTACAGTGTAACAAATCTCATTTGATACATGCACACACACACACACACACACACACACACACACACACACACACACACAGATCTCATTTCATTACCTTGCATGCCACAACACCCACACACATAATGCACACACGCATATACACATACACAGAAACTCACACACGCGTACAGATACAGACCTCATTTCATATCCTCCTCTAAGCGAACGAGCAGTGCTGGCAGTCAGAGAGCAACACACACACACACAGATACACATGAACCACGATGAATAACTGCAGCCACTGAATCAGAAGCAGGGGGCTAATTCGATTAATAAACTTTTATTTGGAAACGTTGCCTTGTGTTCCACTATCAATAAGTGGAACATTTTGTAGCAGTGAAATACCCAATAGCAGATTTAGATGCTCCTTACAGGAAAAACCTACTGAAAATAGATTTAACATGTTGCTGCTGTGAGGCGGAAACCTTGTACAACCAGCAGAAAGACTTTCTAAGAATTAAAGGAATAGGCTCCACCACCTTTGGGCAATTAACACTTGATCAACCTATCTTTTTACATGTAAAGATTGGTCGTAGTCTCGCTTCTGCATCAGCTCACTAGAGATTACGTGCTAACACTTATGTTTAGCTAATGACACATCCTGATTTTGCAAAGTAACTTGTGTCCTCAAATACATTTTTGGGAGCCAATAACTCCTTCAATTAGAGTGTTTCTTTGGTTATTACTTCATCAAGCACATTGCCATTTTCCCCAGTGAGGGGGAACCAGGACTCAGTTAGCTTAACCGCTGTAGCGCATTAACAAAGTTGTGTAGGTCTACTAGCTAGCAACTAGCTAGCAATTAGTTAGCACACTATCAAGTTACATTTCTTTAAATTCCTAGATAAGCTAATGTAAGCTAGCTAGCTAACATTTAGCTAACTGCATTCACAGCAAAGCTGAGTTTAGTGTCATTAAGTTATTAAGTGTCCTCCATTAATTAGCTTGCCAGCTAGCTCCAGCGTGGCATAAAAATGTTGAGGCCACAAGTGACTTTGCAAAATCAGGACATGCAACAGTGTGGGAGCTTAACATTATCTCCAAACGACTGTGATTCACTTCTGAAAACAGAAAGGTGAAGCTATCAGTCTGAATATCAGTTTGAAATGATATTAATTTAAAATGATGTAATGTCTCTTGAAAATGTGGTTCGAATGGCCTCAAACCTACTCAGCACTTAGAGTAGAGAATTGCACACAATAACAGGTGTCTTCAGAGCTATACTGTAGAAACACACTGTGATGTCTTTGAGGGACAATTTCTGGAAGATTATGACAGGTTAATGACACTGCTGGTCCAAATCTTAGTTCTCTGATTTCTCCATAAGTACATACAGAGACAGACTCTTTCATGTTCAGGCTCTAACGTTGGATGTGAAATGACGCAGTGGCTTTGAGGTTAAAGTGCGGACTGCCAGCTTTAATTTGTGGGTTAAAGTTCTGCACCAAAAACTAGGGCAATGGCAGATTAAGATGACATCCAACAAAACAGTCATTTTCCAGATGTAGTCACAAATTCTTACTGTGCGATATCTTCCAAAAGCAACCCATAAACATTTAAAGACTCTCAATACCATGTTTTTTTTTTTAGATGTTCTTTCCAGCCTTTTTGCATTTCAGTATTTCTCTATGAGGACTCAGCTCTGCCTGGTTCTGAGGCAGCATGGGGGGCTTGGTTGGGGTAAATGAGAACGAGTAAATAACTATCTGGGTTATCAATCCAGCTTTGAACCATTATGCACTCGCTACGGAGTTTCAACTTTACAACTTTAGCATTTTCTTCTTGCCTACTAACTCTCTCTTGAGATCAATATTTTAATTCCTAAATTGACTGGTATTCTGCTTTAATTGCACACTGTGAATAGCTCTCCACACCCTTTTTAGGATATTACACTTCCAAAATAGATTATTTTCGACTGGAGAAGGCCTGGGATGCTTGTTAGCTCCTCCTGGATGCTTTGGACTCAAGGATCCCCAACAGCAATGGAAAACAGGGGCCCAACACACACAAAAACACCGGAAATAGCACCAAATTTAAAAGGTTGACTTAAATTATTTCGCTTTTAATGATTGAAAATCTCCGCAGCGAGGGGGGAAAAAACCCTCAACAAGACCTCTTTATAATCCGCTTTACTTAAGCAAGTGGTATTCAAACTGCACAGAGTTAATAAATCAATGTAATGTGCATGAGGAGAGAGAAAAAAAAACAGGGGGAAGAGTAAATAGTTTTTGGCTTTCTGGACAGTGTTTTACAGTTAAGTGGATCTTGGAGGAATGCCACGGGGAATTATATTTTGCCTTGGTATCATCTGAGGCAGGTTCATCTCAGTTCAGGTCCGTGTGACGCTAAGCTCCGGGCTTATTTCATCATTAGTCTGCTGGTCACCGAAGGGGCACCGAAGGGGATTATCGCTGAACGGGCGCGGGCGTGTCGGGTGGGTGCCGCAGCGCTGGTGGGTGAGCGTGGCTGTTTATGTAAATGCGTGCCACGTCTTAATGTCTTTTATTGTACGGGGATGGGGTGGATTTGCATGTGCACACACTTCATTGTATCCTGGGTGCGGGTGATATTTAATATAGAGGCATACACATGATACCCATTTTTTTCAATGGGTATTTATGTTACACTCACCTATCAGATCACTGAAATGTACAATGGGATCTCAAAAGTGATCCCAAAAAACAAACGGATGGCTACTCACGACACCTAAATATGCAGAATGGCAAAATATGACACTGTTCTTGATTTTCCATTTCCTTCTATTCAGGCTATTTTACTTGATTAATTACTAGAAAAGGCTAGAGGCTGCAAGTACTCATTATTTCACAAGATAAAGGCCCGTATCACAAAGATTAAAAACATGATAATAAATTTGTATACAAGATTTCACATCCCATAAATCATCTTGCCAGCCCCTCCAAAATGATGTCGGGGAAACTGTATAGGCAATAGCAGTCTCACAGCAAATTCATTACAATGCATGTGATTCTGCATGTCTCTTACTGATAAGATTATAATAAGGAATTCTTTTCAAACAAGCAAATAGTCCATATTGAGGTCTGAAATTCACATTTTTCAGTAAAATAGCGTACTAATTCCATAGTATTGTGGCTATAAATTGTGCAGAAGGTTCACTATTAGTGTAGTTCTTCCTCTGTTATTTTACTATGGAAGTCAATGAAGAAGATAGACAGAAATAAACCTACTGAAAAGTGCATCATCTGTACATTTATGCATGTATGCATAGTGATGTGGAGGGTTGATAGTTTAGTTTTTCTTTAAAACAGCAGGAACATGAATCAACTACCACCCATAAATGATACATTATGAAGCAGAAAAATCCCTAAAATTCCATAAAGATGTATTGTAGAGCTGGTATAAGACTTCCTAGCAAGAAAGGAATACTTTTGCAAATTTGTTTTTTTTTCTGTGTATATTTTAGACTAGAAATCAGATTTTCGTGGCCCAAGAAAATGTGCAAAATGTCAAGGGGGAAGGGAAGTGGGGGGTGGGGGTGTATTACCTTTAATAACCACTGTAATGATACAGCGTAGTGACTCATGATACACTTCAGAAGTTCCCCTCAGTTCATTTGTCTGTGATGTATTTAGCAAGAACCCGACATCCCAGGAGACTCTATCGGAACTCGTACAATACCAGTTCCAGATTGGGTGATCGCCTGTTTTTTAAAGTGTTTAACAAAATGGATACAAGTAGCATGTTGACCCGGGGCTGTGTGTATATGTGCGTGTGTGTGTGTGTGTGTGTGTGTGTGTGTGTGTATGTGCGCGCTCCTATTAGAGCTGCTGTGTAGAAGCCAAGCAGACAGCCTCTCCAGTAATCAAGCCCCCTCTGGTTGAGTGCAGACAACAGCCATGCTAATTAATGGAGCAGTTTCATAACGCCGCCGACGTGTGAAAACCTCATATGTCCCCGAAAAAACAACTGCAAAAAAACCCCCAAAAAACAGCTTTTCAGGAATTGGAAAGAATGTGCTCGTTTTCACATTGACAGACTTGGGTTTGTCAAATTATACAGGGGGTGTTGAATGCTTTGATTTGATTTGATTTGATTTGGGAAATAGGGAAATACATGATAAAATAAAAAAACAAGGCATACTCTACGATCCAGTAATCCATTAATGTATACCTTACATTTACATTAATTCACCCTTAATAAATGCAAAATCCCCTTCAAATAAGTTAAGGGAGTTATTAAGTGGAGTAGACCCCATCAAAACCACCTTAAACACCCCTTAATATTTGACTGCTTACTTTCTATTCTAATGTAAAATTCAGGGAGACAGGAACTTTCCCTTAATAACTCATTAATAACCCTGTAAACCTGCACAAAAGGCATAAAAAATCCCTTAATTTCTAGTGTCTCCACGAATCAACCCATGAATAAATCCCTTAAAAGCCCATGATACTAACCTTACTTTATTAAAGCTATGTTTTTTATAGATAATTAATGTTTATGTAATGAGAAATTAAGGACATTTCAGGGAAAAATAGGATATACATGAAACCAGCTAAACTGCTTTGTCCCAAAGTCATGTTCTCACTTCCTTGTTAAACATCACTTTGGTCAGACAGGTTTTGATTTACAGGGCAAGGCGGCTCCGCAGACTGGTACCAGAGAAGCCCTAAGGTTATGAAACTCACCCAGAACATAAAGGACCATGGAAGCTTTCACTTTGGCCAAAAACAAGAAAAAACATAAAAAAACAAAAAACAAAAACTGGAGTAACGAGGTTTTCTCTTGATAAACTGACTCTTGAGCTGGCGGTGCTGGTGTGACACTGTAGCTTCTTGTTCACATTAAACTCTTCTGAACTGTGGGGAGAGTACACACACACACACACATTTTTGTAACTGCACACTCACATGCACACACACACACACAATGACACCGCATCCAAGCAAACTCGAGAGAAGGAGGTACACATGCATGCAAGGAAAAATAGAGAGACACACACACACACACGCACACATTCTCATGCACACTCCTTGAATTGATTCAGCTCAGTGGGCAGTCTGTGTCAGTGGTGATTCAATAGGCATGTTCTCTTCTCAGCACATGAGTCATCTGAATCAGACTGATGGCTGAGAGAGAGTGAGAGAGAGAGAGAGAGAGAGAGAGAGAGAGAGAGAGAGAGAGGACCACTAGTTTCATATTTTGCCATGCAAACGTGCACCAACATAAACAAAAATCAATCATATTTCCAAAAAAAGCATTTTTCCCATATAAGGCCATATCTTCATATAACATACATCAGTTTGATACTACTTACTATAACATATACTATGCATTTATGTCCTAAAAGCTGAGTTTAGGTGGATTTGCCCTCCACTACAGCCCTGGTATTGATGCTTGAAAGCATTTGGAGGTAAATTAATCTCAACAGCACATTAAGACCTGCATTACCCAAGCAGAGAGGTCATGTAAATTGAGATTACAAGTGCACCGGGATTTAAAAATTGTCCAGCAATTTATTGCAGTATACACTATGAACCTGGTATGACTCTTATGAGATTGCATACAAAAAGTCTAAAACTCTCGCTGTTCTTTTATTCCCACTTTGTCTCTCCAGGGAAAGTTGACTGAGTATAAAACATAGACAGAAGCAGCGAGAACACCAGTGTGTCCTGAATCTGTTTTTCATATTTTGACCTCTGTCTTTTTTCTCTGAGAACAAGCAACCAAGAAATAACTGAAAATACCAAAGAGAATCAGAGTTAAAAATGCAAGTCTGTACGGTAAGATGCCCATAAAGGTGCAAAGATGCAACATGTCCTCTGTTTGCCATTTGAAAAATATGACCTTATTTATTAAGAAAGTAAAGTACCATTTACAGTAAAACATTTCAATGCACTGTGGGCTAAATTTTTGATGTATCAAAAATCTGAATAGATGGTTTGTCAGGGACAGTCTGAAGTGTGTTTGGCGTCAAATGAACGTAAAATGTAGGAGGAGATATGTTTAATTACTTTTACAGTTTTTGAAAAAATCTGAGTGATGGACTTCATAATTTGCACTAGGTTGCAGAAAGTATGAAAGTTTCTTCTCACTTGGGCCAACATGATTTTTGAATGAATTTTCAATGTTTTGAACTTTAGATGGTTGATTGGCACCAAACTTGAGTATAGTCAAGTTTGGTCGAATTAAAGAATTAATATGCACTGTCCCAATTAAACCATAAAGAAAGAAAGAAAGAAAGAAAGAAAGAAAGAAAGAAAGAAAGAAAGAAAGAAAGAAAGAAAGAAAGAAAGAAAGAAAGAAAGAAAGAAAGAAATCTTATAAATCTTATAAAAAGACTTTTCTACAGCATACGTATTTACATCCTCATCCAGCCAGCAGGTAAAGTCAGGACTCCATTATCTGTCATCACACACCAATGTCTCCCAATGAGACTACAATTACTCACCGCCCATCTGGACTAGAGGAGTGTGTGTCGGCAGGACTTTGTGAGTAAAGCAGTTGGAAATACCGCCGTGTAACAGTGTGTGTGCGCGTGTAAGTGTGTGTGTGTGTATCCGGTCATACTGTAATAGTGAGAGTGCCATCTACAGGCCTCCTGCCCCCTCTCCTCCTCCCCCCTCCCGGCTGGGTTGTGGCGCTGTGACCGCAGTGGCATTGGCTGTCACAACAAGCGCTCCCTCATACATCAAACCCTCTGCCAGGCTGGAGGCCTTGGAAATCAGCGTTATTCAATGTAGTGATGGGGCGGGTGTGCGTGTGCGTGTGCGTGTGCGTGTGCGTGTGCGCGTGCGATTCAAAAACCAACTTCTCAACACAACAAATGACAACCCATGGGGGCTGTAGTGGCTTAGAGGTTGTTGGTTCGAATCCGTAGAGCAACTGGGAAAAAAAATCTAGGTGGGGAAAGTGAATGAGTAACGCTCTCTCTCTCCCCACCATCAGCAACTACCATTTTTGTCCCAGCTGCTCCAGTGAAGCAGCTAAGTAGCCATTGCTGGAAAAGAGCATGGAGCCCAGTCGACTTTCCCCGGATAAATAAAGGTTAAAAAACAAACATATGTTGAGTCAGTATGTGTTGCTATTGACACAAGTTGTGTTGAAGATTACCACTAGATACACAGATGTGTTTAAAACGACACACTTCCTAGCCAATGTGGCTACTGGATTTCAGAATTACCAGCCAAACTATAGCCAAACATTTTTTTTCACTCTGATATGATCAAATGATTGCAGAGAATGCAACTGCAGCCATTTCATCATTTCATTAATAAGTATAACAATCCCTTTCATTTGTAACCTGTATTACTCCCATCAACAATTGTATTTTGCAAGCATTTTATATTTCCCAAGGCTGTTTGTCCCAACAACCAAATCATTTGCAGCATGAATCTGTCTTTACAAAACATTGTGTTGATTTCTTTTTCGGGTTAAACACCAGCCAGTCATGACTTGCATGCCATTTCTTATGAAATGTTTGTAGCAAGTTCAGAAATCCTTACCCGTCAATTATCAGTCATATTGTTAATATTGTTAGTAGTAGTAGTAATAGTAGTAGTAGCAGTGGTAGTAGTAGTAATAGTATAAGAGTATAAGGGACAGAGAGAGAAAAAGAGAGACACTAGCCTCATACTCATGGCAATACAGATAATCACTGTGCAATGAACACAGTAACCCAGATCTTTCATTAACAAGGTAGTGCAGTATGAGTGCACACACACACACACACACACAGTCATACCAGCGGAACAGATGTTTATTGTTATGTTCTAGTTATTTTAATTAATTTTATTTAGGTGCTTTGGCAACACGATGTTCATCTACCATTCATTCCAATAAAGCACAGTGAACTGAAGTGAAAACTGAGAGAGAGATAGAGACAGACAGAGAGAGAGGGAGAGAGAGAGAGAGAGAGAGAGAGAGAGAGGGAGAGAGGGAGAGGGAGAGAGGGAGAGAGAGAGAGAGGGAGAGGGAGAGAGGGAGAGAGAGACTACAGTTGGGTTCAGCACCATGGACAGCGCCGCAGTGCTAGACAGACTGGCCGCTGTTAAACGGGTGACTGCCTGTCTGTGCTTGTGTGTGCGCGCGTGCGCACCTATGTAACTGTGTGTACGTGCGCGAGCGTGTGCATGTACGTGTGCGCGGATAAGAGAATGGGGAGAGAAAGAGAGACTTCTAACGTACAGTAAATTGAAAGGGACAGTGGAGTCACCTACTTGTTTTTGATGCAGACACCGTCTCTCTCAAACATAGACACGCGCGCGCGCGCGCGCACACACACACACACACACACACACACACACACACACACACACACACACACACATAAATACGGCCGTTACACACATCCCATCTGCAAAGCACCAACCTGTGTCGTAAGGGAATCTTCCAGTGTCCACAGAATCGCGTAGAAATAAAGAAAAACTCGGAAAAAAAATCCCCTTGCTGGAGTTGTGTGTCCTCTCTGTTTGCAAATCCACGCTTCAGTTAAAAGACTGGCTGGGGACGAGAAGACAACAAAGACAGAAAAAAAACACAGAGGTGGAATTTTGTAGGCTGTTTTCTCCCCGACAGCCGACCGGTTCCTCTCTGCCAAACAATCCCACACACGTTTCTCTCCGTCGCCGTTCAACTCGGGATAGTTTCGGGGGGAAGGAATCAATGTCAAGCCGAGCTGGAAAAGCCCCGGTTCGTCCTCTCCTTAAAGTTTGGACACCGTGCAGCCCCCTTTTCCTACCTTCCTGTACCGGCGGCTTTTTTTTTTATTTATTTTTTTAATTTTTTTTTGTTGCTCTGTTCCGTGCGCCGAATGTCAAACAGGGGACCGGAGAGGAAAACCGGGAGAGAAAACCGTGCGAGAGCTCCCAGTTTGCGCCCTGGCGGTGTACCACAGTGTCTGCAGGCTTAACAACGTCTTCAAATCAGATTAGTCAAACTCAAGGGGGTTTTGAGTGTAGTGAAATAATACAATTTTAAGTTTTTAGTAGGCTACACTTTTAGAGGTCTTAAATAGCCGTTTCCTTGGACCGGCTCCGTTAGAGAAAGCTCTTCTACAGATGAGCTCTTTACTCAAAAAATTGTTGTATTGTATTGGTAGTAAAAATACCACCAAATGCCTCTTCAGTACATAGTCATACGTTTTTAAACATTGTTATCTTTGGTAATAACCCAATCTGTGAATGGGTGACAGCTATGTAGGCTACTGAATTTTGACTGTTATTGTCTGAACAGTTGAATTACATTTGTTGAAACAGGAATATTTTAACCTTTAAAGCCCAAGAATGTTGACAGGAAGAAAGTTATTATGTTAATAGGCTACCTTTCATTACATAATTGGGAAATTCTGGAGGCTATGTTAACAGGATTATTGCACTATTAACTGCAAATTCTTATTATGTTAATGGTCTATTACGTTAATGGGAAAGTTATTACATCAACAGTTGTAACAGTGAAAGTAGGCTACTGTCATTTTTGTTTGATTAGTAACTAATATTATTGCAGAAATTGAAATAATAGTCTAATTCATTACACTACTCATTACTGAGATAAGTAATGTCATTAATGTAACACGTTACTAAGCAATGTTTCTGAGAAAGCAGTCTGACTAGAAAATATTAAAACCAAATGTTTGTAACATTCTCTAGTTGAATACACAGTACTGGTAATGGAGAGAATGTGGCATCCACCCATTTTGTACTTTAAGACTATTTTTGTGGTTGCATCTCTACTCCTGTTGTTGGAGAGACGAAGGTATGTGATGCGTGCTTGACTGCTTGTTAATGTTTATGTACAGTAGGCTATGTTAGATTAGCTAGCTAGCTAATTACTGTTATACACGAAGCTAGCTAGCGTTAACAGCGCTTGGGAATTAATTAGCCATCCTGTATTCCTGTTGGCTCCACACTTCACATTGTTGTTACTAACTAGCTAGTTATCTGTCAGTCATTCAGAAACCTTTGCTTTGATGAACAATGAAAAGCATTTTGTTAACAGGCTAGTTGTAACAGTAAGCCTCTGCATTAGATACAGATAAACAGCATGCATGAATGACTGAAGGTTGAGTGAATATTACTTTTGTGCATTTTAATGCTAAGGACATTTTTTTCATACCTTATAGATTAGACACAATCATCTAATATTTGTTAAAGACATAACATAACCTTAATGATAAAGCTATGGTCTACTGTAGTTAGTTTAAGGCTTTTCAAAATAAAATACTGGGGGGTGTTGGGAGGTGTGTGTGTGTGTGTGTGTGTGTGTGTGTGTGTGTGTGTGTTCATAATATTCATATTGGCTTAATAAGCTATTATTGGCTGAGTTTAACTGTTACTGCTTTGTTATGATTTTGTTATAATGGTTACATCTGTTCCATTTGTCTGTCCAGATGCACTTGTGAAATATTTCGCTCCCCCTCCCCCTGGAAACGCCGGGCCACCTGCAGACGTCCCCTCAACCCCTGCACAAACCACTGACCCAGCCTCCAGTCTGTCAGTGAAGCAACATCTGTTGGGCCGTCACCTCAATCAGGTGAGTATGGCAAGGCTGCGACCTGCAGACCCTGCTGACTGCCCATTTGTCCTGTCTGATAAGGTAAAAGCAGAGTTTGTTCAAAAGGGACCATATCAAATTGAACCAGGTTTCACTTTTCCAAAGCAAAAAGATTGGAGAACGTGCCATCATGAGTATTTCAATCGCATGTTAGTCAATGGAGAAAAAAACAAACAAAAGAAGCTGGCTAATGTATTCAAAGACAAGTGATAGTCTCTATTGTTTCTGTTGAAAAATATTTTCACAAAAGGGAATCAAGGATTGGTGAAATGCCGGCCACGGCCCAAGACCCATGACAATAGCCAAGAACATAAAACACATATGATAACATGGAAGGAATTGGAGGTTTATGAGGGGTGGAAGTAACAAAAATTAAATGATAAAAATCGATGTGATGAAAATGCTTGTGAATTGAAAAACTGAATGATAAATTAAGTGATTTGATGAAAATGCATGTGAATTGAAAAACTGAGTGATAGGCGAGCCTCAGAAGGGTGGAAGTAACAAAAATTAACTGATAAATTTAGAGGTGATAAAAATGAATGTGAATTGAAAAATACTGTGATGAAATTGCATGTGAACCAAAAAAGACAGCGATAAATTGTCAAGTGACTTGATAAATTCAGAGGAGATTGGATTAAATAGTTCAGTGATTTATCGTTTACCTGAGTAATTTTTGTTCCTCGCTTTTATCATTTACCTGAGTAATTTTTGTTACTTCTACCCATTTATCGTTTACCGCAAGTAATTTTTGTTACTTCCGCCCCAAGTAAGTAATTATCGTTACTTCCGCCCTCACACCTAAACATCAATCAGAAACCACGCCCACTGAAGCTCAGCGATTCTATCGACTGTCGAGCGTTCCTGTCTTCGACAACAATGGCTGATAGCGCTCGGGAACAGCAAAATATCCCCGGACACCGCTATGGAGAAGGTGAAAACGTGCGAGCGTGTAGCAACTGCTTTCGTTTGGAGGATTTTGAAGACGCGGCGCAGGAGAAAGAATATTCCCCAAGCTCCGAGACTGAGGAGAGCTGCTGTCCGTATTCCCCGGACCTGCCAGGGGGAGAAGCAGGCAGAAGATGCGCCTTAGGAAAAATGCCCAGGTACAATATAATCTGAGTAAATTTACGACATTAGAACTTAATTTATTTTTATTTTGCCATCTGGCTAAATAAAAGGGTGCTATTTTTTAAGTGACCTTGGATTGCTTGTATGCATGGAAGCTAGCTAGCTAGCCAATTTACCAACTAGCTAATGTGTTTATTAGCTCTGTAACGTTGGGCCTAAAGTTACTTGAGTAAAGCCGATGATTGGAGATGTTTGTTGTAAACACTTCAGTAGGTTTACATCCATTGCTTTGAGGTTGAACTTTTGATTCAAACTAGTGTGGCCATTTGTAACTAAAGTATATTGTTTTTGTGACCACAGCATCAACAAAGCAGATCCTGCACATCATCTTCTGCACAACTGTGGGTCCACCATACCAGTCAGGACAACTGAGAGGTTTCTGTAAGTTGCCCTTTAATTACATGGGTTTTCTTATAATTGTTGTTGTTGCCCCAATCTCTACTATTCTACTTATCTACTTCTCTATGATTGTGATTAACTTCGAACTGCTGGGAAATAGGTGCTTGCTTGATAGAAAAATCATCCTTCTCTCCTCTACATAGTTCAAATACACAAAAATTGCACCTAGTGCATTATAAAAGTCATTCAATTCTAGTGTATTATGGTGTTGGTAAGCCTATGTTGTGTGACCTTTGACAATTTCAGGTTGTTCTGATTTCTACCCTCAACCCCAAAAGATGCCACTGCTTCAGCACCAACACCGTCAGAGAGGGAGACAGTAAGCAGACAGCTTCATCAAGTTCACCTGTGGGTGCCACAGGTGACACTTACTGTTGACATGGAAGGTGCTTCCATGTCAACAGTAAGTGTGCAAACAATTCAAGCTTTTTGCATTTCTGCTTTATGTTACCATTATTCTTGTACATGTCTGAGTATAAATACTTAGAAATTATTATATTATTCTAAGTATTATTCATATATTCATGTACAAATTACACCACCTTCCCCTTTTCCCCGTTTTCTTGTCACATCAAAATACAGTCTAACCTCAAATTTTCCTTTGACTTGTCTTATAAAGGACATAAGTCTGATATAATTTCATTAGCACCAATTGATGTGATTATGACCACAGGTCTAATTTTTTAAACTAATAAATGGAAAGGTGTTGATTTATAATCTGTCTCCCTGGTGTTTGTTCTGCTGATCAGATCTGCCACAGTACTATAATTTGAGACTTGTCCATTGTAAAGACTTAGGAAAGTGTGTTAATTTTAACTCGATGTGAACTGAAACCCATTGAACAGTACAGGTCATAGATTGTATACAACTATACAAAGCAATGAACTGAAGGAAAATTGATGTAATGCTTTATTTTTCTTCACTCACTGAAACTAGCTGGCAGGTTATTCTTATAGCATCACAGTTACTGATAGATTACACAGCGGCTAGCCTGTGGACAGTCAGTCTGCACTCTGCATCCATCTCTATAGATTATGGTATTCCACATTGAAAATGGTCTCCAGTGAAACTGTAAGCAACTGTCAGTTGGTGAAGTTCCACCTCCACATAGCCATGATACTGTCCATCAGGAGAGGGGAATCCTTCACTAAGGCAGGAAGTACCAGGTGAGTTCCTCACTCCAGTCTTTCACTGTGGAGGACTGTCCCAGGAAGAGTCTGTGTGCAGCTGGTGTTGCCTATAGCAACAGGTAAAACAGGAACAGATTAGGTGAACATGTAATTTCATCTGTACTCCACACACTACATTTTCATGTCTCAGACCCAGACTGGCAAATGTGTACTAAATTAAGTAGTTGAATGCACAAATTTAAGGCCAGCTCTTACTCATTGATGTAGCGTTAGCTTTCTAGAAGCATGAAATGAAGTGATCAGGATGCTGGACAGCAGAATGTTGCTATACTATATGGGCAGTGAATCAAATGCATCGGCTAGCTTTGATGACCCAAAAAGTATGCCAAACGTTATATGATGCACGCTAGCTGCATCTCGCAGTCAAAGACGCTCTCTGGAGACCGACCTACCGACCTGAATGTGCCTTGCGCTGTGTGGCACTTGTCCTTTTCTTCACCTGCCATTGAAGACAGCAGAAACGGCATGGGTCCATTCATTACAGAAGATTCAATTCTGTAGACAGGAACGTTCGACAGTCGATAGAATCGCTGAGCTTCAGTGGGCGTGGTTTCTGATTGACATTTAGGTGTGAGGGCGGAAGTAACAATAATTACGTACCTGGGGCGGAAGTAACAAAAATTACTTGCGGTAAACGATAAATGGGCGGAAGTAACAAAAATTACTCAGGTAAACAATAAATCACAGAGCTATTTAATCCAATCTCCTCTGACTTTATCAAGTCACTTGACAATTTATCGCTGTCTTTTTTGGTTCACATGCAATTTCATCACAGTATTTTTCAATTCACATTCATTTTTATCACCTCTAAATTTATCAGTTAATTTTTGTTACTTCCACCCTTCTGAGGCTCGCCTTAAATGATAAATGGCAATGCTGAATGATAGAAAGTGGTGATAAATGATGAAAATGGCTCTGTTTTTATCAAATCACCACCATTTTCATCAAATCACTTGCCAGTTTATCATTCAGTTTTTCAATTCACAAGCATTTTCATCACATCGATTTTTATCATTTGATTTTTGTTACTTCGACCCCTCATAGAGGTTCGCCTTGCAAAGGGGAAAATGATAGATCAACAAGAGATGACACTTGCTGAGGCCAAGGGGAAAAGGTGGCATGAAGTCCTCACTAGATTAGTGGCAATAATTCAGTCCTTAGCTGAAAGAAATATGTCTCCAAGGGGTTCGGCAGACACACCGGACAAACAGGACAACAGTCATTTTCTCAAAGAAGCGGAGCTTATGGCCAAATTTGATTCTGTTATGAAGCAGCATGTTAGTAGGGTGGAAAGTGGAGTGGACAGCCACATACACTATCTTGGTAAAAGAATGACAAATTAACTTATATTCTATGCAAGTCACGCCCCCAGTTCCACCTTGTATAGTCCTTCCGAGCAACACTGAGCTCCGTGGAGCCATTTCCTCAGATAAAACTTTCCGCTCAACATTGATTTTCTAACTGCAGAAAAACGTTAGTGAAATGTAAGTGATTAAATAATTAAGACAATTGTTGAATAGAAACATTTCAAATTAAGAATTAAGGACTAAACATTGATTAGCGAACGTCTATTCCCTTCACTGTATAAAGGGAGAACTCCTAAAACCGGGCAATGTGATTTATAGTTTTTCAGTGTTTCATCAGTGAATCTGAAAACACTCCATTGTGCACCACCAGATCTACTTAACTGCGGCATGTAAATACAATGTTCTCAAAAGCTTTATCTTTCACTGATGAAAAGACGACATAATGCTAATCGTGGTTCCATTGGGCTCCACTAGCAAAATGCTAAAGAGGAACCTGCCACACCCCCATCGCAGGACGTGAGGCTTCATCAAACAAAGCGTAGAGAGTCCATCAGTGGAAAGATGGAGGACACATGGAGGACACACTTCATGGGGTTCCTTGAGGCAGAGGAGTCGACAGGAGAAGGTTTGTCGTCCATCATTCTTAAAATGCTGGAGGAGCCAAACCTTTCCTTCGAGGATTGCAGAGGACAGTCTTATGACAATGGTGCCAACATGAGGGGCAAGAACAAGGGTATTCAAGCCAGGCTGCTTCAACTCAATTCAAGGTTCCTCGTGTTGTCCATACTTTAAATCTGCTAGCTGATGCTGCTACTGTAAGAACTCTCCAGATGCCGTTGGCTACCTTGGATATTTTATGAAGCTGTTCACACTCTTCTCAGCCTTGAGCAAGAGATGCCAGCCATGTCAAAACCACTATGAAATCACAGTCAGAAACCAGTTGGGACAGCAGGGTAAGAAGCATAGAGACAGTGAGATACCAAGTCAGAGCAGCACTTCTGGAGGTGGGGGAACCCACTGCACACCCTGTCATTAAAGTTCAAGCTAAGTCTCCTCTTGGCTGAGGAGTTCGGTTCCTATCATGTTTCCATTTGCTCTGAAGTGAGGTATGACATCCTCAACAACATCCAGCAAACAACAGATTCCCTGACCAGCACAGACTGCTGCAAAGGAGATCTGTGAGCCGATCCATGATGCCCTTAAGAAAACAGAGACCAAATTTTTTTTTTTATGTGGCAGTGGATGCAGCCATTTCTTTTCACTTGATGAAAGATACGTCTGGGGTGCTGCTGAACTTCACTGACATGTCCAAAGAGGAGCTGACAGAGCAGTGTCAAACCCTGAGCGACTCAGCGCCAGTTATTCGACAGTTATTTGATGTGATAGATGACTTTGCAGCAAGAAAATCAAGATGAGTCAGGTTCTAGACTAGAGCAAGGCTACATTTCACAGTCATGAAATGTAGCGTACCTGGTGACTTGCTTCTTATGCATGTTGGAGACATGTATAATCTGTTTACAAGCAGTTTAAAGGATAATGCCAACATTATTTGAATTGAATGAGTCGGGCTCATTCACTACCATTCAGTTCCAAACGGCATAGAAAACAACTCCGGAGAAGCCGCCAATCACGTTTAGCAAAGTCGCTATAAACCTTTACATTATGAAGATCACCGTTTCATATTAATGCGTGCATTCAGGAACACTGCAACAGCCGAGACAAGGAAAGAAGGAGCGTCTCACCTCCGCTTTCTGCCTCTCTGATTTCCACGTTTCCTCTCCAAAATGAAACTTTTAGCTAGCGTTCTCCATGGTAACGTTGAGACCCGCTTCCGGTCAATCACAACCCATTCAAGCCAACAGACGAACCAAAGCAAGACGCTTCTGCAAGCTATAGTCCGTAAAATGAAACAGAAAATAAAGCTAGATTTTACACAATTGCTGCTTACAATTGGTGGCCTCTTCTTCACTAGGAGTACCTTGTAATATTTAGACAGCGGTTATTCCAAAATACTTACTTTGAAAAAAAGACGAGAAAAAAATAGCAAATATCTCATAACGTGATAAAAGCTGGAAAACAATCTACAGTGAGGGAACAGTAAGGGAATGCAGTAAAACAAAAACATTAGGTAATAATCACTACAGACCTCATAAGAGATAAACAGGCTCACTATATTGCTGTCTTTGGCATGACAAGGATTCATATTATTGCCTGAGCCCAGAGATTGCATGTGATCCACCTGTTATTAGAAACAGTACAGTCAAAACAATAAGTCAGGGTCTTTCCTATTTTGTATACTGACAGAGCAAACCCATCAGATATTTAGTTTAAGTGTTACACTATTTGAGTGCTTTTAGCATTCACTGTTTTTTTGTTTTTTTTTAATAAATGTATTTCTACATGAGTTTGTTGTGTTTGGTAATGTAATTTTTTAATTTTGCACTGGTCAATATAAAGCATTTTTGCACTTCCTCTGGCTTTAAGCATGGTCAAATAAGGGGCATCTTAACAATTATTCTTAATTAAGAAGTACTTAATTAAGAGTACTTCTTAATCTTAATTTTTCTCAATTGTTCTTAACTAAGAATAATTCTCAAGATTACAAATAGGAAGATTCAGGCACTACAGTGGTTTACTCTCAGCCATGTCTGTCTTGTTGCTGAAAAAGTAACGTTTTGCTCATGTCAAAAGTAATCTGACCTTACTCATCACTGGTGACATAGTGGTCAATAAACTGGAATACTATTATTGAAATTACAATTCACTGTGTGTTGTTAACCTACTCGTTACTAGGGAAAGTTATGATTTTACTGTTAACGCATTACTGTTACACATTGTGTGTGTGTGTGTGTGTGTGTGTGTGTGTGAGAGATTAAACTGATGAGACAGTGGCACAGTGACGCAGTCGCTGGTGAATCCCGCAGCTTGTCGATAGAGATTGACACTCAGTGTTTACTCTACTGTCCAGGCACTAACACACACACACACTGATACAAGGGGTGGGGAGACGAATTCCATGTAAAAATGTTGATGCTTTGGGTAATATTGTTCTTTACTTTCGTGCCAGTAAAACAGATTGAATTGAGAATTGATAGAGGTGGAGTCAGGCTCCCATAGGCACTCAGCGACAAGAACGTCATTATATCTGCCAACACCGCCTTATTTCCCTGGAGACGGCCTTCTTTTTTGAGTTCCATTTCAGCAAGATCTCGTTTTCAATATGTTGCGGTAGGACTAAGTGGTCCATATAGAAAAAAAATCATTCATATTTTCGCCGTTGTGTTATGATGCGTGCGGTACACTCTCCGAAAGAAAAGACGCGCTGTTATAGAGCCCCCAGTAATAAAAGGCACAGGAGTACCTTTTTTTCTGTAACCTGCTATAATGTGTGTTTGTGTGTGTGAGCGTGGGCTTGCGTGTGTGTCCTTTACACTTTACACGTTTTTTTCTCCTTTACATTGACGGTGACATTTTAAAAGGCCATTGTTCCTATATGTACGGCTGAAATCAAAAGGAAGTGGATCACGATGATGATCACTCCCTAAACCTGAACACAACCTGTAACATTTGGCGGACGCCTCTGTGTGTGTTTCTGATTTTCTTTTTGTATATATTTAGTGACAGCAGTGGGAATTGAACCCCAAAAACTTTCATTCTGCTGATCATTTTTGTACTTTGTCTTGTTTCACATGTACAAATGTGCTCTTTTTATCTTTATGATTTATGATTTTACTGGGGTGGGGGTTTATGTAACATTCTGTGCTGTTTTCAGTACACCTTACTGCGAGCATGAATTCATACATTCAACATTCATTCATTCTGATGGAAAGAAGGCAAACAGATCAACACTAAATGTACCTGGCTATAATATCTATAGGAGAGAAAGAACTGAGACAAGAGGAGGAGTGATGATTTATTGTATATGCAAGCATCCAGTGTAATGAAATTAAATGGCCAAATGGTAATGAATTGGCATGTATTGGTTTCAATGTAATTCTATGTATTTATCTATTAAATATTAGCTTTTAATTCTAGGCAGCCATAAATGACAGAAAGACAAATTCCACCCTTGGGTACTTTAATAATGTTATGTATCATCAATATGTGATGTTCGATGCATTCCAGTTGTTATTTTGTGATGAAGCGTTGTCATTTACCTTCGTGTAAACCTGCCTCATCTACTTCTACTTTTTCTTCTTCTTCTTCATTCCCCAGAATGACTTTCGCCTTTCTGCTATCAAACTCCATTAGCTGCACTGGAAATATCTGACATCATGTTGTCTACGTCTACCAAACCAAGAATGGGCCCAGAAATGCAAGGTACATCACTAATAACTGGGTTTTGGTTTTTTTTACAGTGTTTTTGGGTGGATTTTTCCTTTAAATTCTTAACCCTGACAGTGTTAGTGCCATTGAGCTAAACTTGACCAACCTGGATGTGCTGCAGCCTGAGAGATAATATCCTTTTACTTGATTTTGATTCATGAATTATTTTTTTTTTTGCATCCTAGCTCCCTGTCGCTTTACTTTTTCATGCTTTGAGTGTGAAGACATTGGGTCATTAGATGTATTCCCATTTTCCCAGGTCATTTTCATTCACAAGAACTGAGGGTGATCTGGCTAAAGTGATGAGTGAGTTAGTTAATATTTAATTCATACGTGCTGCTGCCCTAATAGCCGATGATTCTTCTTGGTAATTCAAATCATTTTGACATGCAAGATAGTGTATTCATTTGCGTGAAATGTGTGCTGTACCACTGTCAAAATGGGGGGGGGGGGAATCAGCTACCCTTGTTGAACAAGTAAAAAAAGTCAGCATTTATTATGCTGAAACCAATGTGTTTGAGCTCTCCCAGTTCTCATAAAGGCCTTGATAGCTGAAAGGTCCTCATAATTTTAACATAATGGATGTTTTCTCTCTCGCTCGTTCACCAAGGGTAGCTGAATTTCTCCTTTGGTTCAGCTCATCAAACAATTCATGCACCTCGGTAGAACTGCCAGGCTGTGACAGATTTTGTTTTACTAATAGCATGGTAACACATACACGCTCTCACACACACACACACACACACACACACACACACGCATACACGAAAAAAACCTTTTCTGAAAAGAAATAAGATGCTAAAACAGTTTTGGTGTCCCAGATTTCAAAACCTCCGACAGGCACATTGTATCGCTCCGCCGCAGAGTGCATGGAGCCAGACCTTTAGAAGTGCAGAGTTGATGTTCTTAAATGTGTTTTCCTTCTTCTGCCAGGAAATGTGGTGGAGGATAATGGGAGGGGGGTGGGGGGGGGGGGAGAAAGAGTATAGAAGTGGAAAAAATAGCTTATGGAAGAAGGATGTTCTCACCTTTGCGGTTCTCCCGGGGCACCGCCTGAAAGGATGTGCATTTCTTGAGAGCAGGATCATTTTCGGCTCCGCAACTCACACCTAATCTGATCAATAGCGTGTAAGGAGAGGGTGGAATCAGATTTGTGCCCGACGGAGGTAACCTTACAAGGGTTTTTTTCTGAAACCGGTAAAAGCGTGATTTACACTTTCAAAAAACCCAACTTTTCGACGCGGTGACCTTACGAGGAAGCAGTTCTGAAGCCATTAAAAGCTCCGATTTATGGCATTTCTAGACATGGCTGCTTTGGCTTTGTAATTGACCTGTTGGGGAGAGGGAGACGATTACAGCCATTAGGAGACTAGAGATCAAATGAAGCCATCAGATGGAGAACAATAAAAGCCGGTTTGAGGGTGTTTTATACCGTCAGTTGTCCAATCAATGCAAACTGGATTGTGGCGGTTTCGGGGGTTGGGAATTTTCGACCACATCGGAAAGTACACAACGTCTGCTGTCTCGCTGAAACTTACCGACTTCGGATAACAAGGTTTGAAAGTATCGCTCATTTGCAAACTTCAAATTGACTTTGTCTGGAGGTTTCTAATCTAAATATATCTCCATGCTTTTAGAGGATCTACGGTTACAGCTTCAGAATCTGTGTTGTAGGCCCACACCTATATGTTCCCACGGCCGAATCACTAGAAAAGCCAAGCCACAGTCAACTGACGGCTATTTTGAATTTTTGAATTGAAATATCTCAAACTGTCCCTCCTCCCTTTTCATACACCCACTTTCTGCGCAAACCAGTGTTCGATTTTCAAAAATGATGCAACAAAGTAGCAGCTCTAATCAGATGTACCCCTCTTCAGTTGAACAGTGAGCTGTTGCTGAATGTAGTTACTTTAGCCCAGTGGTTCTCAACACGGGGTCCGGGTACCACCGGGGGTCCTTGAGGGGGTTCCAGGGGGTCCCCAGCAAACTGATAATTGTAATAATAATAATAATAATAATAATAATAATAACCTTTATTTGTATAGCACCTTTCATACACAACATGCAGCTCAAAGTGCTTTACATAAATAAAAGGCGGATAAAAGACAGATCAAAAGATAAAATTCATATAAAAGAACAATCAAAATGCATTGCATTAAAAGAATCAAATCAAGTAAAATAGAAAGATAATTAGAACACAACAAATACTCCCACTTTTAGATTGACATTGTGAGTGAACCCATATGTTTTTCTTTAATTTTCTTTTCCCCTGTCCTTCCTGATTCTACTCTTGATCCGATATTTACGTCAGATCTCACTGCCTAAGGCAGACGAGAATCATAGATTCTCCTCTTGGTCAAAAACCTCACCATCCACAGATGGATGAGAATCATACAGGGTAAAGCTCTGTCCCCCCCCACATATAGTGTTCACACGTGCAAGTAAGCATTACCCGGACAAGACCAATGAAAATTCGTACTTGCCCGTGTCAGCTCTGTTGGGATCCTGAACAGAAACAGTTAAAATGAAGGGTTAGGGTTAGTTTTTAGCAGTCGCTTGAAAATGCTTACAGAGCCCGCTTCTCTAATATTCTTCTGAATAAGGCATCTGCATGATTTGGCTCTACAGAAATGTATAGTTGTGTATCATCAGCATAGCTATGGAAATTGACATTATGTTCTCTGATAATATCACCTAATGGAAGCATGTATAGTGAGAAAAGCAGGGCACCAAGACAGCTTCCTTGTGCAACACCAGAAGTTAGATCATGTTTCTCTGATACAGGATCTCCAAGACAGATGACAACTGATGAATTGTTAAACTTCAGCATTATTTCACTTACAAGAAGTTAACACAATTAGAGAATGAAGAAGAATGACTGTTTTGATCATAGTTTCACTGTTATCTCTCTACCTACAATACAGATAGCTTTCTTATCTCTTAACAAGTCAAGAGATGAGGAAATGTCCACAGACTTTGACTGTGCCTTCAGACAGATTTGGTGTGCTTACTGGTCAGATTGTGTACCTCCACCATGTGGGCGTCTGTTTTGGTTGTTGGCTGGTTTTATTGGTCAGATTTTGGTTGTTGGCAGTTTTCGCCGCTGATTCAGAGCGGACAGGGCGGACGACAGGAGGGCCTCAATGAAAACAAGCGCAAACTCTTCCCAGCTGGTCAGTCACCATCCGACTAGGGGCCAATAAATGAGTGGCTGGAGAAATTTGTATACAGATTGAAGAGCAAATATTTGGTGGTGCAACAGGTGAAGGTGAGTTTTAATGTCATATGTCATGTACCAATGCCATATTTAATTCCTTCCATCTCTCCCTTTCATCTATACCATTTCTTCTCCACTGTTCGGTATCAAATAAAGCAGGAATCTGCTAAAAACTGCAGAGCAGGTTGTATAATATTCATGACACAAACCCACAATGCAGCATTTGATTATGATTTATCACTATATTCATGTCAGAAAAAAAAACTGGAATAAATTAAAGTACAGCAAACATCACAACCTGTTTAGATCAAAGCGTTCTATCCTGCCAATTTATAGTGTAATGAACACACACACACACACACACACACACACACACACACACAAAAATACTGTTTGCTGCTCTTTCTATTTCACTCTTTCTCCCTAACATATTTTGTCTGTCTCTCACTCTCACACGCCTTCCATCCAGATGCATTATAACAACATTATCATAATATCTGGAGTGCTTTAAAAGCACAAAGGTAGAATGGATTTGTGTGTCCAACTGCAAAACTCAACCATAGCAGATTTCGCCATCGACCTGAGAGGAGTTGAATGTAAACACACAGAATGGTGTTTATTGGGCGTCACAGTGAAATATCATCCAGACAATTTAATAGCAGCAGCAGCACTCAGGCAGCTGGAGGGGGCTGCAAGTCAGAAACTTTTATAACCTTGCTGAAAACAATGTGAAAACAAGAAAAAAAAAAAAAAAAAAAGTTACTTTGAGTTGGATTTCAACTCTCACAGTTTGTTTTGTTTTTTTGTGTGGTTAATCCTCAGAATGGATCCGTCTGAAAAGCTTTCCCAGAAGATTATCGTGCATCTGGGAGACCAATCTGTGCAGTTATTTGGCCATAATCTAGTAGAGATTGTTTCAACCCAAAGTGATCCCTCTTTAGTTTAATTTGCTGTACATGTTTTACTCACATGGGCAGATTCTCAATCACTTGCTGAGTCTGTTGGTTAGAAATTGAAGGCATTTTCTCCCAAAATCCCACTATGTAAGTTTTGCAGCTTTGCAGCACATGTTGAAAGTCATAAATCTCAGCAGCTGGCAAAGTAATCGTTGAGTCAATGGTATTGATCAACCCATTTTGTGCTATGGGGCAGTAAAATCGTACTTATTGCCCCTTTAAGTTTACGCAAGGGAAGGGAAATACTCACACACCATATGACCAAGATTTCTGATGCGAAAAAATATGCCAAAAATAACAGCGTGCAGTGGCAAAAAAAACAAAAAACGATGGACGATGCTGTAAATCAACACGCCTGTCAATCCAATTTGATACCAGCCCAAGTTGATCTGATTCTGACGTACTGTAGGGGAGAGCAGGGCATGTTGTCACACTTTTTAGTCATTGGTGTATTTCTCAGTAGTGCCTTACTACTGAAATACAATATATATATTTCTAGCTAGATTAAGGTCTTCTCTAAAAAAATGGCATTTTTACATTTTGAATAATTTACTGGAAGAAAAAGTTATTACTGATGAAATACCACTTGTGACAGCTTACCCCATGTCAGGGCATGTTGTCACACATGTGCTGTGTTTGTGCACACAATTCCATTTCCTCTGAAGTATAAACAGTCTACTATAATAACATGAAACATACACCACATACCAGGTAAAACAACCCGTCCCTCAAAAAAATGAGAAGAAAAACACGAACAAGATTTTCATTATTTACTTTCAGGTATACAAATTGCTTGATTGAGTGTTTGAGTTGAGTGTTTTGACTTAGACTGTTATATTCAACATAGGTATCCTCTAATTAAGAAAGTAAAATTTTTGTAATTGGACTTTTGGCTCTGAAACGACTTACCCACTCATGATTCAGAATAGGTCGCTTCCTTAAACTTCGAGTCTGACCGAGCTTCAAAACTCCTTGAACCCAGTTTCTCCAGCCCTTCAAGCCCTGTGATACATACTAATGTGAAGAGCATCCTTGATGAGATATTTAAGCTGCTTGTTTCATCTCAGCGCCTTCGGAGTTGAAGAAGTGGAGCTCACAGAGATCAATGATGTTCTCACAGCGTTATAAAACGGACCCAGCAGATCGGATGGATAGACGGCATAGCATTTGCTGTCAGATATAAACTTCATATGTCTAGAAAGTGAGCTTTAAATCAATAAAGAGTAGAATTATTTTTAGCTACATATGGGTTTTGAATGTGTTTATGGGGTGCAGGGAAATGAAACTTAACACACAGAGGACCATGGAAGTGTGAAGGGTTTCATGTCAAAATGCTATATATCCATTCTGATAACTGGCAAAAGTTCTAAAATAGCTGGTAACATATTTTCTCCATTAGATATTCTTTTATAGTCATTTTGTCGGTGTTCCTTGTTACAAATGGTGGATATATTATTTTTGAATAAAACTCTTCATATTCAATTTAAGTAAGGAAATAAAAGAAGAATGGCAAAGTTCACTGCACGTAGGTCATATTGTAAATTAAATATTGTTAGTTAAGTTTGGTCTGGTGTTTGCTCGATATTTCGTGGATGTGCGCCACCGCAGCTAGACATTTGCCATCACTGCTGAAAGAACTGTGGGGAGAAACATTGAAATTTGACTTGTTTAACTTAACCTTCATTTCCATAAATTGCTAACATAAAAGAAGAACTAGTGGACTTTGTTTAAAATGAGCACTTTAAGTATTTCAATTCAAACAGGTTTACAGCTGCAGGCTACACAATGAACAAAACTGGGACCAAAACTGGGCATGGAACTAAATATCACCCCAACCTCCACTGCAAGTAAAGGGTTTAGCAGTTTTAGTAGCTGAAAAAGGTCTCCTACTACCCCATGTGTGTTCACTTTCTCCCATGGCGGGAATCAAAAACTAAATAATGTGATACACTTAGCGAACGCAAAGGGCAGTGGTTGACAATATACCATTATGGTGGAATTTGTCCTCAATAGCATATAGAATAATTATCCAATCTCATTCCAATAAAATATCTATTTTCACTAAAGATCCCCACCTGTCAGAGATGCAAATTAAGAGGACATCATTTCATTAGGGTCAACATGAGGAAAAACACAACATTTATCCAATAGGTTTTAATTATAATAGCTCTTCACCGGCAGAGAACAACGCTCCATTCAATCTACCGTTCAATTGACCGTCTTGTCTGGCGTTGCAAAGTCATAATTGCTCTATAATTCACATGCAAACTACTCTGCAATCAGACAAACTCACATGCCAAACAAGCCCAATACGCACAAACAAGTTCAATAACTGTAGGGAGAGGTGCAAGAGAGAGCCAGACTGAATAGATAGGCTTAATAAAACAACGCTTGTCAATGGGACAATGCAGTCATTTCTTAGTGCGGCTTGGTTTGTTAATTGGCAATACCGCTCACAGAAGGCAATATTTATGCTTGCGGGGAAAAAAGTGAGGTGTCATAAACACTTTATTACCCCAGAACAGAAGTTGTCATTGATCTTTGTGATGAGCACAACAGATGAGAGCCATTACAGGGTATGCGGTGCATTGTAGCCTATAAATATAAGTCCTAAATACACCTACATGCCCATATACGTACAGAATAAAACACATATTGTCCTGTGGTAACCTTATCTCTTTTTACTGCAGTTGACTGTTAACGACTTACACGTTTATAACATTTTTCAGGGCTCTAGGGCCAAGCCAAACAGCTGAAGATTGATAAGGTATTGTAAAATGCACAGATGATATGAGATAATCAAGCATTTATTTTCAAGTATTTACTTTTTGATGACAACAAGATTTTTGAAGGACAGTTAAAATATATGTGCTTCATTAAAAAATGAAAGTGAACTTTTTTAAAACAAGATTACAAAGTGCTTTGTATGCCTTAAACCAAAGTTAAATGTAAAATCATTAAAACACAAATAATGAGTGTTTCTAAAACTCAGAGACATACACTGCTAAAATGTCCAAATGAGCAATTCATTTGGTCTCATGAATTTCTCAGTGAATTAAAATCTCATTTTTTTCATTAAACAAGTGTTGAGGTGATTCCTTTTGTTTCCAATGCAGTTTCACTTGATTCAGGGTTTTTTCTAGAAACAAAAAGTGTATAAACATTAAACAATAAAACTAAAGTAAAACTATTACTCCTATCAGCAGTTATATTAAGTCAAAAAGCAAGTGTAAGTATGTATAATAATCTAATAACAAGTAAGTGCTAATCAGCTAGCTAGTAGCTAACTAGCTAACCCTGATAAATTCAAGTAGTCGTTGTAATTGTTTCAGAGATTGCTAGCTAAGTTGATAACTGTTAGGCTTTTTAGTCCTCTCTTGTGTGTTAAGGTAGCACTACTTTTATATGCCAGTCTTCTGTGTAGAGTTTCCCACCCTGAGTGTTCAAAATGGCCGCCGTTGGAATAAGGTAAATTCTCATCTCCTCTCACTCCCACACCAAAACCATTATTTACCACGCAGGCCTGTTTTCCCTGGAGATGTGCAGTTTTCCTAAAGTTTCTTATTTGTAAGAGGATAACCTACATCTGTCATGATGTTAGAAAGTGTTTATGTGACTCTAGGGCCATGCTGGAATAGTATTACAATGATTTGAATGTTGTTGACTATAACAACTACAGTGACAAGTGTCTTTCCTTGACCGCGATCCAAACAGAACTCACACAGAGCTGCCTTTCTGAGCACTGGTCCAAGTGTGTGTGTGTGCATGTGCGTGTGCGTGTGCGTGTGTCTGTGTGTGTCCTGGACACGAGGTGATTTACCATCCTAGTAATTACAATCTCTCTGGGGAGTCTGTGTGTCTGGCACACACAGACTCCCCACACACTCACACACACATGCACACACACACACACACACACACACACACACACACACACAGAAAAGTTCTGGGCTTGGCTATCCATAAACCTGACATTGCCGCAGTGGCATACCCTTCTGAGACCAAACACATACAAACAGGCGGTCTCTCTCACACACACATACACACTCACACACACAGCCCACCATCCTTGCAGCCTTACTTGGCGCCGCCTGTTTTATTGTTCCCCCAAACCACTGATTGTCGCCCGAATACATACAAACAATTAAATCGATAGAGGATCACACTTTGGATTTTTTAAAGCAGCCATTACAACTCTTCCCCACCTCACACACCAGGCAAAAAGATACTGTATCATAAGCGATATATTCTCTCTCTCGTTTAATTTCAAGTGTAACGGCATCATTTTGGAGGAGAATATACGAGACCAAGGACTGAGGATTTCTAAGTGTGGCCTTAAAACATTTCTCTCTCTCTCTCTCTCTCTCTCTCTCTCTCTCTCTCTCTCTCTCACACACACACACACACACACACACACACACACACTCTGCACCGGGTCTCTCAATTGTGGCCCTAAACCATTTCCTCATCTGTTTTTTACTCCCCTCTGCACTCTATTAATCTAGCCAGCAGATACTTATCCCAGGCTCTGATTTACCTGCAGATAAATCTGATGCCATATGGATTGGATTAAGCGTTGGCATACAGTTAGGTTTATAGCGCTGGTTTATGATGGAAGCCGTGGGGTCGGCACCTGGGTTTGGATTAACAGTCTCTAACTCTCTCTCCCTTTCTCTCACTCTGACTTTCTCTCTCTCTCTCTCAACACAGGAGATTATATTGGGATTAAGATTACAGTCAATCAATTTTGTTCTCGACGCAACGGGCCTGTAAATTGTAAACCCTGATTTTAATACACGATGAAAATGTGACCTAGATTTCAGCACCTGGCTAAAAAGGTAACAATCAACATGGTGGAGTGTGAGGCATCATGGGTGCATTATAAGTGAATTATAAAGGCATTATAAGCATTATACATTGTGATCACATAAGGATATAGGGGGCCACTTTACTGGAAGTGCACTGTGATGCATTACAAACAGATTATAAACCCATTAGAAGCACTATACACTTTTCTTATATTATAAACAACACACAAACATAAGAAAATCACATTCAGTTTAATATTGTAATTAACTACACAGTTGCCTCATAAAGTAATCAACCCCCTAATTTTTTGTGCATTGTGTTTATTGTATCGAGCTCTGATTATAATAATTACCATGCACTCACAATGCTTATAATATGGTAGTGATGCCTTCTAATGCCTTATGAGCACCACTTCAAGTCAAGTGTTACCAACAGTAGCATTCATCATGACATCAGGACCGTAAATCCTCTAATATTGGCCCGGGCCTTTATTTACCTCAACTGCAGAGGGTACCAGGCCTTTATTGGAAGCAGGCTTATATTAGAGACAGGCCTTTATTTCTAATTCCCTCTGTTTGATAAGTATATTTGCTCATATTTTAGTACGAAGCCTCCTTGTTTTCTGATCTGCTTCTGTTGGGGTACGTTAGGTAGACGTTTTTTTGTTACTGCAATGCATTACGATAATTACGGTAATCGACGACGGCATGCTCCAGAGACTTCCGCCGGCCGAGCCGTCTTGTGGCACTTGTACGTTACTACAAACTACAGTTACAAACAGGCACCAGGAGTTTACCGGTATCCACCGTTGTTTGCATGTAAGCTGAAGCTAACTGAAGCTAACTGAACCTGGGCGCCGATGTGTTCCCTGTGATCCGGCCGAGATTTCGGCGGGGGTCCCGACGCCGATGTGTCACCGGGCGTCCGGGGCTTGGATCGGGAGGATCAATGCGGGCCGTGGGCGCGGTGGAGAGGACAGCGGCGGAGAGAGGAGACGGACACGGTCCAGCCATATACTAGGTTTTGACCTAGTCTTGTTTCCTTTGTTTTTTTCCCCGGCCTGTATTTGAGGCCGGCCTTTATTTGTTCGTGTTGACCATGCCCCCGGCCATTATCGGAGACCCGGCTTTTAATTGACTACAGGCCACTATTAGAGGATTTACGGTAACTGTGTCATGAGACAGAAAGTGTTCAGCCACTAACATTTTACATGATACATGTACATAAGACAGCATATTAAAGGTACAGTTCACCCTAAAATGAAAATTCAGGCATTATCTATCAACTTACATGTCAGTTTAAACTCCATTGAACACACAGTGAGTTAGCCCCCCTATTTCCATCTCAGCCTTCTCCTGAAGTTAGCGGGGTCATGTTTTATACAGCTCCAAAAAAATGTCCATCAAATTTCTCCAAACAGCTCATGCAGCATAATCCAGGTGTTTTGTAGCCAAACGATAGCACTGTGGGTCCAAAAGTCCAATATTTACAAGGTTATCTCCTATATTTTCCAATATAGGAGATCTTGAGGTAAATATTGGACTTTTGGACCCACAGTGCTATCGTTTGGCTACGAAACACTTGGATTATGCTGCATGAGGTGTTCGGAAAAATTTGATGGCCATTTTATGATGGCCGCCTTAACTTCAAAAGGCAGCTATGGGGGCTAATGCGCTGTGTGTTTGTTGGTCCTATGCAGGGGTTAAAGTGGGCTGGAACGATCCGGAACGGCGTTCCGGCACCTTCGATAAATAAGTAAATAAATCTGATTGGCAGTTTCATACATAATAATGTCAAACGAGTTCACAGGGCTGCCAACTCTCACGCATTGACATTTTTCACACGCTCTCACCACAAGTCCATTTTCTCACGCAATGAAATTATCATAATCAAAAATATCATAACTGATAACGTCACGGCGCGAAAAGAGACACTGACAGCGCACAAGACGAGACAGAGCAGCACCGTGCAGCAGAGAGTTATTCAGACCATCTGAATAGAGAGAAATATACACAAATCTATTATATTGTAATTTATTCCCATGCATGGTGCTCAGAGTAATCTCAGTCAGCGGCTCTTCTGCGTCTCTCCCTCTCCTCTCGCGCCGTGCGCACGCAGGCAGGAGTGAGAGTGAGTTACTATGGTTACGGGGACGCTCTGTGTTTGTCGCTCTGAAACTTTCTCAAGATTCCCAATAATAGGTTTTTAGGTTAGTATGCCTATGCAAAATCATGAATGTAAGCACCTCAATGCTGAAATCTAGTAATATAACATAATTTTACATTTTTGGTTAACATTATACAGGGTTGCTGTTTCTTGACTTAATCCAAGAGGTTATGTGGTGTAGAAATGCAGGAAATTTGTTTTAAATTACTATTTTTTTCTGACCCCCCCACCAATTATGTATCTTACCCCCCCCCCCCCCCCCCCCCCCCCCCCCCGCCCCCCGAAAGTTTCAGCTGACATGGGGTTAAGTAGATCATTTTCATTTCTGGGTGAACTATTCCTTTACAGTCAAAGTGCTATCTAAATAGGTGACCTAGATCTTTTTTTATACACTTGTAAATTTCAAAGTCAAATTCTTGTGTTTACTGTGTCTAGGTAAAATACCAGGGAAGATGTGAGAGATTCCTCTAAGCCAATTTGTTTGTGTTGTTAATCAGTTACGGGCTGATGCTTTTAATTAATATCACACTCACTTCTTGGAAATTCATTTTACGTTATTAACAATCTCTCTTTTCTTTCTCCTCCTCCTCCTCTACCTCAGCTCTTTCTTTCTCTTGGTGTTTCTGTTTTTCTTCTTCTGTGCTCTGGTTGTAACACAAACTTTTGGTCAAACAGTCATGTACTATAAGTCCATATTAATTTCCCTATGAGTATTGTTATCAAATCTCATTATCTGTAGACTGTCAGTATTTTGTACATTGACAGGTAAGGCAGTAGAAGTCACATGCTACATGATCTGGTTTGTCTACATGCTGTAACAGGTAAAGGGATTTACAGCATATGCCACAATTTTATATCACCAAATTACATGTTTGTTACTATTAACCTTGCAGTTAATAGTATAGTAGTTATGAATAATAATTAAATTATAATAGTATTTTGTATAGAAACGCCCCTATTGAGATGCTCCATTAGTTTCTATGATCAATGATAAACCATCACCAATTACCCATAGGCTACGTTCACGTTGCAGCTGAAAGTGTCCCAATTCTGAGTTTTTTCCCTCATATATGACACAGATCTGATGTTTTCGAATCAGTGTAAATAGCAAAACGCTGTATGGAGTCACATTTGACATCACTGTCAGTTCATATTGGTATCATATGGGCTACATCCTATAGCACAGATATGAACCGTCAACCAAAAAAAAAGATATGAGCAGCAATTTGGAATTTAGCATGAAGGACTGTGGTGTGAACGGAGGCTGTGGTTGAAGAAATGCATGGAGCAGCGCAGGGTTGTCAAAAACAAAGTTTAGAAAGAGTTTCACAACTAAGACAAACAAAAGACAGAAACAAGATTACACAAGCGAAAGAAGAAGACAGCGGAGAAAACAAAGACAGTCTGGTATATAGTAGTAAGTAAGGTAAAGTAAGGCTATGTCAACAAGCTAATATAATATGGCACAAAAATAACAATAATTTATTTGTATAACACATTTCTAAGACAGTTTCCAAAGTGCTGTGTGATCGGCATGTACCTGAAGATTCAATAAAGCTGCTGCTGTAGATAGACTTGCTGCCTTTATGGATTTTTAATTTTTCTCTTTTCTTTTTCTTTTTACAGGACGATGCACCACAATAGAGAAAGGTAGTGCATCCTACCAGTGGTAGCATTGCTGCCTACGAGTCTGCTATTATGCCTATTAGGAACTTGCCAGTACTATTTTTCAGTGTCTTAACAATGGGGAATTAATTGATATAGAGAGCATTGTGGCAGGCCAAGGAAAACCCAAGATGTGATTCAATCATTTTTTTATATCTTCATTTTTCCAGGTCAATTCCAGCAGCGTACAAACACAGTCTTCCACTGCTGGCCATTACTTACTATGAAATATTTAAAAAAAGTATAATCATATAACAAAAGGTGTAAACAGAACCCAAAACAACCACACAAAAATCAGAGTAGAAATCATAAACAGGAAGGAACACAACATCAACACCATTAAATAAAAACCAGATAACAACAGATTAAAAAATCTGCCTGTTCAAAGGTGAATGCCCTTCAATACCCCTGTGAATGAATTGATGTTATTCCGGTCAAGTAAAGTCGAGAACAAAGACTGATGAAACTGTCCCAGGCTATTGGAACAACACAAATAAATTCTTAAATTGAGTGAAATTCCCCTTTAATTGTAGCTGCAGGGAACACCAAAAGAAGAAAAGGCTGAGAAGAAAAAGGAAACAAATGATCATGGTTCCTAATGCTGTACTTATGGAGTTTGACTATGGATACACACTGAGAAGCGGGGCTAACATACTGTAGGTTACCATTCATACTACATATTGTTAGTGGACCAACTGGGAAAGAAAGCACAAGATCAATGTAAATGCAGTTAGATGGAAGTGCGGGTCAGTACGGCTACACTGCAGCATAGGTTTGAGTTTCAACAACATTCCTTTCATTTAGACAGAGAAAAAACACCCACTCTGTCATATTAAATTCCCTCTGTCAGCATCAACATTTGTTACTATGAGAGACGGATGCCTGTCTGCCTGCTACCGGTCTCACCCACGCTTTAAAGATGGCATTTTGTCTGCTATGGCACTGCAGAGAACGCATTATTTTCTAGGACCATTTTTCATGACGGTCTCACCTTATCGCATTTCTACATAACTTTATAGCAGCGATCATACCAGAGTGCTTAAGGAACCAGGAGCCTTGTTTACGTACGAGCTTCTTACAAATTCTGTACTTTTGTCCAAAATGAAGAAGTCAAAAAACAAACAAATCTGATCAAAAAATCGCCAGGAATCTGAAAAAATATAAAAATGATACAGTTTTTGGTTTTTTTAAGGGATGAATATTTTGTCTTTATTTGAACAGTGGAGAGAGAGAGAGGAGAGGTTTGTAGAAAAGTAAGAGGAGATGAGGTGAGTAAGGAGTACATGATATGTGCCACGACCTGCTGAGATGAAGGAGAGGAAGCTTTCGAACAGTGCAGGTAATCAAAGATAGATCTTTCTCTTTCTTCTCGCACATCACAGACGAGTGAATTCAATCAGGCAGCCGAGACTTAAAAACACACACACACCCACAAGATATATTAAGCTCACGGCACACATACACACACACACACACACACCAATGCATGTGGATTGTAACACATCAAATATTGATATACACACACTTTGAAATACTAATTGTTCTGAAGTGCCTAACATAGATTGTACACTCCCACATCCTTCCTTGTGATGCTGTGTTGTTCTTGTTTGACTTTACTCTCTACGAACCAGTAATCCCTTAAAATAACCTTACATTTACATTAATGTACCCCTTCATTGCAATTCATGCAAAATCCCCTTAAAATTAATCAAGGGAGTTATTAATGGAGGAGACCCCGTCAAAACCTCCTTAAACACGCCCTTAATCTTGATTCCTTACTTTGTAATTTAATGAAAAATTCAGGGAGACAGGAACTTTCCATTAACAACTCATAAATAACCCTGTAAACCATGCGCAAAAGGCATGAAAAGGCTCTGTACTCCGTGAATCAACCCATGAATAAATCCCTTAAAAACCCATGATACTAACCTTACTTTTTTAAAGCTGTGTTATGTTTAATGGATAATTCATATTTATGTCATGGAGAAATTAAGGACATTTCAGAGATAAAATTAAGGGGTTTGGTATCAACTTTGTATTTGCATGTCTACCCCCCCACAACACCACACCCACACACACATATAGGCTACACACCACCATGTCATTTCTACCCAGCGTACATTTGTATCTTTTTTCTGCCGAGCCGAGATGAGCAAATACTATGAAGTTGCCACGACAAAGCAGGCCTATGTGAGTAGCTGTATCCATGTCATTGTGAATGCAGAATCTCCTCAGGCCAAGCTTATAATTCACGGCATCAAAATGACAGTAATACATTGTAGGTTTGTGTAAAAGAGCTAAGAACCCAGCGACGATGTAAGGCACTGCAATTGAATATGTGTTGTCGCTGCACAAAGATGAACCATATTTGTGAATTATCATTCCAGCAAATGTTGAGAAATTCATTGAAATGTTATTTAAAGATGCTGCGTATAGCATTTTTATACATCAGTATATACCTTTGTATAATTACTGTAAAGAAAAGAGACCATGAGCGATTATTGGTAGCCTCTATCTCACACCAGTGGTATTGTTAGTGCTGGTGTTTATCAAAATTAAGATTACATTTCCCATAAACCCTATTACTCCCTGTCCCCCTTCCTCCACCCTGAAGAGGATAAACATGTTGGAAGTGATTTTTCCATCGTCCTTTCCCTCCTTGCACCAGAAACTCTGAAAGCTTTAGCTCCGTTTGCTCTGGGAGAACAGCACCCTCTTCCTGTTTTGTGCCATAAAGCAATCTCCCTTTGTGCGGTAAATCAATCCCGCCAAATCTGACCTGGTGGCACACAATGTAAAATGCAGTGTAGAGGCCGGTAGAGGCTGCCAATCTTCTCAGCGATGGTCTTGTTTGTTTATGGTAATTATACTAATCTTAATGTAATCATGATTTATTGATGTTATGATGCTGCCGATGTGAGCGGCAGTATTTCATGTCATTGTGAATGCTGAATCTCTTCAAGCCGAGCTTCTAATTCACACCATCAACGTGACGGCAACACGTGCAAAAGAACAATCAAGAGCAAAGAGCCAATGTAAAGGGCATTGAAATTGAACATGCATTGTCACATTGTGCAAAGATCAGCCATGTGAATTATCATGCCAGCAAATGTTAAGAAATTGGTTGAAGTGTTCTAGTGTAAAGGGAGCACTTTATCCCCCCATCCCTTTCATTTTCTCTCTCTACCTCTCTCATCCTTTCACTCAGTGACATATGGATTGCACATGGATCCATGCCTCTCATTACTGCTGATGGAGCGATAGGAGAAGAGAGACGGAGTGAAAATAAAAGGCTTCCAGCTCTCTAAAGTGCTGCTTTTTATGTAACGTCAAGTATACTACTTAATTATAACAACAGCACTCTCCTGGCAATGACAACTCTCTCTCTCTCTTCTTCTCTCTTTCTCTTACGCTCTCTCTCTCTTCTTTCAAAGTGACAAATACCTTAACAGTCTCTGCTATGCAGACAAATCGGCATGTTCACATACCGCTGATTAATTCACACGTGGTGGATAACGAGAGGGATAACAGAGATGGAGACAGAAATAAGGAGAGAAATCTATTTACAGCTCTCCATGTGATGTTTGTGTGAAGGGCCTCTCACATTTGTTTCACGATACTTATGAGGTTTAGTAAAACACACAATTGACTACATTAATTCCCTTAAACTCTGATTTTCCCCTTAAATTTCCCTTTAAGTAGCTTCAAGGTAAAAAAAAAAATATTGTACGACAATGTCACATGAATGTTATATATCTGCTCATTCCAATGCTTCATTGAAGCTATAGCTATATTCAAACCAAGACACAACATTTTATACACTTTTCCAAAAACACTCAATCCATTTTTACACCTTCATTTTCCAGCATCTCTCTGAGCCTTACCAAGAACAGGCTGTTTCTGTCGCTGTGTCTTTAAGGCTCATTAATATTAACGACCCTCTGTTCTGATTGGCTAACCGTTTCAAGAGTGAAACGTGAGACACCGCGGCCCGGCAGCTACAGGTAGGGAAAACTCTCCGGTAATAAACAATGACAACCGCTCAACCGCTTTGAAAACAACACTTTGTTAGTCTATTATTTCTTACAAAAATGATAATGAGCGAACCTTTGTGACGCCACAAAGTAACAGAAGTCCAAACGGCTCGTTTAGAGCCTCGCTTTTGTAATATGGATTGTGTGGATTTGGTTGGCGACGTGCGTTTTGATACTTTCACCATGTTTAGATAGACCATCCAACTCCCGTTTTACATGATATGGGACCTTTAACTATCACCATGGTGGAGGGTAAATCTACCCATACTCACTTTACCCACCTTTTACATACATCTTTATAACCTTAATTTACAGTATGCATCATAGTAAGTAGTATCAAAAGGCACTATTGTGGGAACTCCACCCTGGAGAGACACTATTGGTATTCTATTGGCTTGGTACAGACAGTACACAGCCAGACACAGCCAGACACAGTCTACATACAGACAGACACAGCCTTGATATCAAAATAAGAAGGAATCTTTATTTTATAACGTCAACGATTAGGACAAAAGTAACTTAGGTTCTTCCCAGGCCAGGGCTTTGGTTGAGGGGATTCACAGAACAACCAGGATCTGGGGAAGACATAGACAAGACAAGAGAGCGGTGAGACACAGTCAGGTAGAAGAGGGAGAGATGTCAGAGTTGATGTTCATCCGATTCCCAGTCTCAGATCTGTGTCCAATCCGCAGTCCGTCCAGCAGGGGCTCTCTCTCAATATGCGTTCTTGTGCGTTCTGGTGTCCTCCATGACATGATTACGATATATTTAACGGTTCCAAATCAAAAGAACGAAATGATGGAGAACAGATAAAGACCCCATAAGTTTACTTGTCAAGGATGCATGAGATAGTGACCGACAAGTACGAATGGAAAGCCCCAAGATTCATTGCGAGAACAATGTATCACGTCCAAGCAGTGCTGTAGTCTACAGTACAGAGCTGGTTGAAACAGGTGGGAAAATTAACAGCTGTTTCTTAATTAATCACGCGCACAACGTGAAGCACACAGTCCATCTCAGACTGTAAGGAAATGTCTCTGCCCTTACTTTCATGAGAAGAGCGTTCTTTCCAAGACGACTTGGGAAGAACTTTCTCCACGAGGACACAAGCATTAACTGGGCATTCTTGGAATTGATAATCAGTCAGGGGTTCACTCACAAGTCTCACAAACCACAAAAGTCAGTCACAGGTCCAAACACAGCCAACAGAGGATTTCCAGGTCATTGCAATAATGAACTTGCTTGTAGCGAAAGCCGGGCTGTGTGAAGATTCAGCACACTTCCTCGTCTTCAACTCTAGAGGAGACGACCCTGGTTTCTCACACTGTGCAGAGTTGATTGCTGATTACGCCAGGTGTGTTACCTCCAGGACTGCAGAAATTATGAAAGATCACAATGAATTCTGGGCAAGGTACGCTCCTGAAGTCTATATCATAGCTGACTCACTCCCTCTGCCCTCAGAAAGTTCACTTGAATTATCAGAGTAATGGAACGACACTTAAGATGGTGGCAGGGAATAAAAAATGGCCCTGGACTTTTTTGACTCAAACTGGCCCACCTGCTCAGTGATACGCCACCACCCATATCATACACTCCATAGGATTTAATAACAAACTAAAAAGAGTTTGACTCAAACACCAGCCATTATAAAATGTAACTGTACAACATATCTCATTCTGAAGCTTTGAATAAAAGAGATGCCATTGGGTATGATGAAGTGAACAAAATCCAGCTATTTCCTAAAAAATAAAATAGTTTGATACTTACTAAACAGTTTCTGCTTGAATATATTATACCTTTGGGTAGAACAGTCAATTCAGCATGAAACTTGTTCAATTACATTCAACACCTTTTTTCTACAGCCCTTTGTTATGATAGATTTCATTACCTCAGCTGCTTGGCACCTGTCACTGAACTCAGTGGGCTGGGTCTAATATCTGACTCCTCTCTTCTCTGTGTAGCATCAAGTCACTGTTGCTAGTCTGGGCCTCAGAAGACTGGGCCGGTTTATCACCGGGCCCGGCCATAGATATACTAAAATCACCATCATTACTGCTCTCCGTAGTGTTGTTGCCGCTAGGGTTGCCAAATAAAGTTGGCAGTTTGTGGCATTCAGCTGCATCTACCTCAAGCGACTTCCATCTCTTCCCTCTGAGCTTTTCAGCCCCACCTTTAGGTTTTTTTCCTTTTTGGTTGTGCATCCATGCCTGAAAACTAGGTTAATGAGGGCGAAGATATTTGAAAGCAAGTGTTGATGCTTGATCATACTGTACTCGGGAGGTGAAGGGAAGGGCGGGGCCACAGTACCTGATGGATTAGAGTAGACCGAAGCCGTTGGCCGAGCACGGGAGAGAGAGGCTGACAGATGTGAAGGATTTTTCGGTAGACATACATTTGTATGATGTATTTATGGTCCATGGATGTAACCCCCTTGGGGTCGCATCGGCCCACATGTCGAGTGCCCCTCCTAGACTTAGCTCAGTCGCCTCCTGTAGTGCCGCTGTCCGTGGTGCTGAACGTCCGCTCTAGAATCGGCAGTGTATCTTTTTATGGCTGAATCTCCACAATATATATAAAATAGCCTATGTGAAGATAGAAGCATAAATTAACGCATAAATTACAGCCTTTGTACTAGATCTTTATTTCTCTAGGTAGCTATTTGCCTTATGATGAATCTTAACCCGCACCCAAACCTAAACATAATCCTAATTCTTATCTTAACCCTAAACTCAAGTCCTAATGCTAAACTCACCCACTGAAGAAGTGAGGACTGGCCAAAATGTCCTCACTCCGGAGGTCTAAAACTCAAACTGGTTCTCCCAAGGATAGGAGTACGAGAACACACACACACACACACACACACATCCCCCAATTCAGAGCTGAGCTAAGGCCAGCGCTGCCCACCCACCCTGCGGCTAAAGACAAGAGGCAAGCAGAATCTATGAAACAAATATAAACAGCTATTTATATGCAACAGAGAAAACAATGGCCGAGCGTCGAAAAAAGAGCTGCGTGAGCGCTTCCACCTACTACTACCATCCACTGCCCTGGCACTATACCTCTCTCTCTCTCTCTCTCGCCCCCTCTCTCTCTCTATCCCTCTTTCTCACTCTATCACTCCAGCCCTCTGTTTCTCCATTGTGCTGTGAGTCCAGTTTCTTTGACTCCCATGTCATCTGCCGTTTTTTTCCCTCACGCCTCCACGCTTTCTCGCTCTGTCCTTCATTAGGGGTCCGAGCGGCAAAAGTGCTGGAACCCTATTGCTTTTGTTCGGATTATTGTGAGTCTTCGTCTTTCTGTTCATGCCCGGTATGACGGCAGCCAGTTTTCCTGCTGTCTGTGGTGCTAAAAACAGCTTTCAGCCAGTCACTCTCACTCTCTCTCTCTCTCTCTCTCTCTCTCTCTCTCTCTCTCTCTCTCGCACACACACACACACACACACACACACATTCTGTGTATCCATGCACACAAACGCACTCCCAATCTCTCTTTATCACAAACTGGGTTTCCATCCAATATGTTTTTTTTTTTAATTATGATGTATCGAATTATAAAGTCTGAAAGCGCACATAGTATAGTAGATGTTGTTTCTATGCTGTATCATCATTTTGACGATGTGATCATACAGAGGGTTTTTTTATGTTGTATCATGTTATTTTGATTGTTGCAAGACATATACTGTATGTATTACCTTATCTTATCTTCATTGAGAGAATGCTTCATTTGAAATTTTCAGGGATTTATTCATGGGTTGATTCACAGAGACACTAGTAATTAAGGGATTTTGCATGCCTTTTGTGCAGGTTTACAGGGTCATTAATTGGAAATTAATGGAAAAGCTCCTGTCTCCCTGAATTTTTCATTAAATTATAAAGTAAGCAAGATTAAGGGGGTGTTTAAGGAGGTTTTGATAGGATCTCTTCCATTAATAACTCCCTTAATTAATTTTAAGGGGATTTTGCATGAATTAAGGGGTGAATGAATGTAAATTAATGAAAACGTAAGGTTATTTTAAGGGATTACTGGTTCGTAGAGCTTATCTTACCATATCTTGAAAGGAAGCGATAATATAATAAAATTTTCTCAATACTTGGAAAGCAAAAGTTTTTCCGTTGAAGTGAATTGTTTTGTTCATTGAGAAATTTTGAGAAAAATAGCGATGGAAACACATTTTGTTAAATGACATCGTCTTGGCATGATCGACCTGACAAATTATTCATTTTCAGTTCAAAAGTGGGTTTGGAGTTTTTGAGCTGTTGTCTGTAAAATATCTGTCACCCACAACCTCCCAGAAATGTCAAACCTGCTGTCTCTTCCATGCATATCTGCACATTTTAGAGTGGCCTTTTATTGTGACCAGCCCAAGGCACACCTGTGCAATAATCATGCTGTTTAATCAGCATCTTGATATGCCACACCTGTCAGGTGGATGGATTATCTTGGCAAAGGAGAAGTGCTCACTAACACAGATTTAAATAAATTTGTGAACAAAATTTGAGAGAAATAAGCCTTTTGACTGCATAGAAAAAGTCTTAGATCTTTTATTTCAACTCATGAAAAATGGGAGCAAAAACAAAAGTGTTGCGTTTATATTTTTGTTCAGTATATGTTAAGGAGATATCAGGTAATATAACAACAACTTATACCCAATACTCTTGAAAGGCTCTGGATGTATTTATTTAAATATTCAGGATTTATTCATTTCAACCCAGCGAATGGAAACACACCTAATTCACCCTTTTTTGGAACATTTCAAAAGTTTGTGTAAACTTCACTTGACATTTGGGTGGCAACATAGCAACTATCTCTGTGTGTGTGTGTGTCTCTTTGTGCCTATCTCTATCTATCTCTTTGCCTGTCTCTCCATATCTCTTTTTCTGTCTCTCACTCTCTCGCTGTCTCTCTCTCTCCGTCTCTTACTCTCTCATTGTGTGGGTGTATTATTATTGTCTGGGAAAATGCTGTCACTCAATAGGCTAAGAAAGACAGCAGACGCGCGCGCACACACAATTCCGCACCCACAAAACACACACACACACACACACACACACACACACACACACACACACACAAACACACTCAAAGACAAATATTGCTATTTCCAAGTAACTGCCACTCTGGGGAGCATATATCACCACCAAAGGCACTAGAAGATGAGTCATACTCAACAGCAGGCTTTTAGGCTCTACGCTAGCCATTGTCCTCCACCCATCGCATGTGCCAACAGAGGGGAAAAAAAAAAAAAAGACAATTTACCAACAGTGTCACATTTTATCTCTGTCGGCGCAAGTGCAGTATTGACACCTCACACTTAGGATATAATGATAATGACAGAGTGATCAAATTGAAATGGGGGATAGTAAGAGAGAAAGGGGGAGGAAGGGTGGGGAAAGGTAAAGGCATGCAATTTAGCCAATTAGCTGCTGTCTCACCCTCATCCAGGATGGCAGGGCGGTTTGGAGTAAGTGATGCCATCAGCATGGCTAGGGGCTTGAGAGCAGCACTAGCCACCGGTCACATGCTGGCAAAGTTAGACTTAATCTGTCAATTCTAAACACAGAACTTGAATGGATAGGAAGGTCCTTTCACTGTTTGTCAACAAGATTTATTTAACTGCCTGGTGAAATTCTGGATCCATTAGACACTGAGGCTGACTGAACTAGCTAAAATAGTTATTGTTGGTTAAAGAATATGCTACTTTTTTTTGCTTTAAGCTGTTGAATGTGAAAAAAAACACTGCCATTCTATGAAGGGTGAGAGTTATGATAAAAATTAGGAGCAACACATAGTTAAAGAACTATAGTAGCAGGCTATTATACAAATATGTCAGTAAAACTATAATATACTGTATATACAGGATAATATTAGTATAATGTGTATAGGAATGATATAGGGATACCATAGGCGATAAAAATACCACAAAGTATAATAAGGGCACTATAATCTCCACTACTGAGTAGCACAGGCACACATTAAATCCCTACAGAATGCTAAATATTAACACAGGAATATTAAAATCATTTTTCATTAGGTTGTGAATGTTAATGGCATTTAGCCCCTATGGGCAGACTCAACTTTTCAGTTCAGGCTTCTTTCAATGTATTAGTAGGTCCTGAAAAAGTCCTGAAAAAATCTTAAAATGTCCAGAATAATATTTAAACTAAAGGCCTCAAAAGATATTGAATACAGTTAAATCAAGTAATTGAACTTTAAAATATTTCTTGGTGTCTGTTTTTCAGCCCAGTCTCATAGGTCTGCAGTTTCATCTTCATTTTCACCTTTATTTAAATTTCAAAGTGTCGTTGTATTTCAACTGCCATTAAAGTCCTAAAATGTCTTAAATTTAGCTTGATGGAACTTACCGACACCCTGTCCATCCATCCAGTCATCCATCCATATGGTAAAGCTATACTATGCCTCTGTCCATTCTTTCATTCATCAATCCATCCATCCTTCCATCACCTTCGTCCATCCTGTCCAACCATCAAAGAAAGACAGTCAGGCTTTTTTTTGCTTTGTCTTCCCTCGCTCTTCATCATCCATCCATCCCTCCATTCCTGCCGGCCGGGGCTACCCTCAGAGAGCGTGCTCAACATCTGTCGCCAAGCTGTTGCCGAGGTGTTCCGTCGCCGTGGTTGCCTGCGTGGGCCTCATTATGGTCTGTCCTGTATAAATAGGCAGCTGCTGCCGTCCCACCTGGGCATCCCCACTCTGTGTCTGTTATAGAGACGGTTAGGCCATTAAAGATTAGTGGAGCACACCGGAGTTCACACACTAAAACAGCACACGAATATGAAGTTGGATTTCCACCATAATCCCAGAGAACCGATACCTGCAACGTCTACCTGGAGCGTCCGCACTATGCCTCGCATGCATTCGTTGACAAAAGGTCGGATGTTGCAAACTTTCCTTAGGGTCTTTCAGGGCCTGGAGTTAGGATATTTATCAAGGCTGGCGTTTACTAGTACAAAAATCAAATGTTTCTATCAAATTGGTGATATGGATAAAGGATAGTTGTCTAAAGCTCATATGTATAAAAGTGTATATAAGTAATCCAGTGTAGCGCAGGTGTCATTTACAGTCAAGGCCAACACTACATGAACGCTACACATATACTACCAAGACATTAGGCCATTGATGTAGCTACACTGCATGTGTCTAATACCTGGGTCTCCATTGGAAGTCTATGTTACAGCTGGTCAGATCTTACAAAGTTGGTAAATGTACCCATTTTCCCACATTTATCATAACGCATGCATTATACAGTATAGAATGTGCCTCCTGAACTGCGAAGGTGGAGATTACGAGGATCACTTGAAGGCAACACGGAAAGGAACAATACAAGAGGAATTTTGGAATGTTTATTTATAAATGTGAATGTGAAAGATCAGTTTTTCATCATTTCAACTACCAACAAAACAAAGCAGAGGTGAGTATGCCAGCTTCCATTGTGCCATTTTTTGTAGTCTAAATGTCTCTAAAAAAAATAAATAATAATAAGTTGTTCAAGTGCAGCAAGCATTCATGCTTTAATTTCAGCCAGCACTTCTATTCAGAGTCAGATTCACCAACATATTGTCAATCCACTCGACATGACTCATCAGGCATAGTAATGTTACCGTAATTCAGTTTGAGGGGATGAATAGCAGCAAAACAGTTGAATGATGAAAGGGGAATAATGTATTTGCTGTCAAAACCACTTCAGGCAAAATGAATGAGGAAACTTTGCTTTCTTTAGAAAATCATCACTTTCAGTTTGTGTCGCTGTACTTTTGCTGTTAGAGTAGTTGTATTGTCTTGGCCTAGTACCAGTGCCTGAATCACTGTTGCTAGATCAATGAAGTTGAAAACGAAATGCCCGCTCAGTCTGAATATCAGGCATATATTATCTATCTATCTATCTATCTATCTATCCATCTATCTGTCTATTTATCTATCTATCTGCCTGGATTGGGCCTGTGCTAACCACAAATTACAAATGCATCAGTATTGTAATTTTTTAACTCGGGCTTTCGGGGCCCTTGCAGGTCCTGTTGGTGATCCAGTGACCCATGATAATGTGAACTCCTCTGACTCCACATTGTGTCTCTCCACCTCCCCCAGCTCCATCATGATCCGGTGCGCCGTGAACCCCAACTTGTCCGATCAGACCCAAAGAGTGAGACCCGACAAGGCGATCCAGGCAGAGCCAGAGAGGGATCCGACGCCCGAGTACAGCCAGGCGTCGCCCAGCACTCCTGCACAGACCGAGAGGACTGGAGGAGAGCTGGGGAAGAGCAGGCGGAGGAAAGACAGCAGCCAGGAAAGAAATGATGGAAGGAAAGAGGAGAAGGAGGAGGAGAAAGGGAAGAAACAAGAAGGGAGCAGTCCCAGGAGGAGTCACCTCGCTTCTCCTCGTCTCCACCAGATCTCCCCGAAGAGGCTCCTGGAGGTGGTGGACAAGCTGGCCTTCGGAGAGGAGATGCTCCCTGCCTTCAGCAAGTCCCTGCCCTCCTCCTCCTCCTTCTCCTCTCTTCCGTCCTCCCTCGCTTCCCCCACCCCGTCTCCTTCCTCCCTGTTAGGGTGTCAGGCCGGTGAAATAGGGGGTCGTCAGCGTGGACCTAATCTGGGCTTTCTGCCTCAAATTGACAAATGGCTGTTTGTATCCTTACGGGAGGCCGACTTCTACTACTGCAAGAAGAAATACGCCGGGGCTGTCAGCCACCTCAACACCGCCTTGCAGGTACTGGACACACACACACACACATAAACACACACACACTCCCAAAAACTCTGTAAAGCTACTATTATTGTTGATTTATTCATTTTGGTGACTTTTTATTCATTCGCCCTAAGCCCCGGGAAAAAACAACGCAACATCACAATTTATTGTTTGCTGCCCTCTGCTCCCCATTCCCTCCTCCCCTTTAACCCGGCACAGAGGAAATGATTGTTGTGCCATATCTGCTGTTTTATGCTCCATACTTGAAAATTGAAACAGCCGAGAACATATGGCTGCAAAATATGATTGCACTCCAGAGGATTTGGCTTACGGCCCGAGCTGGCGCAGGTGTAATGTGCCGCCACAGTGGCCAGGCACATTCAAGTGCAGCATATATATCTGCGTCTGCAAACACAAAGCTACTTCAGCCTCACAACATGGCAAGCAGGAACAAAGCCCGGCGAAAGCCAATGAGTGTTGTAAAAAAAAAAAAATTGTGTTTTGGTTCTGGGTTGTAGTTTGTGCGTTCAAGATTCTGGTGTTGCATTGTGTTAGAACTTGAGTAATATGTGTTCCCCGATGCTAACTCATCATCAAGTGTGTGTTCCCCGATGCTAACTCATCATCAAGTGTGTGTTCCCCAAATCTAACTGGTCACTAAGTGTGTGTTTCCCAAATCCAACTGATGGTCAAGTGTGTGTTCCCCAAATCCAACTAGTTGTCAAGTGTGTGTTCCCCAATCCAACTGGTCTTCAAGTGTGTGTTCCCCAATCCAGCTGGTCGTCAAGTGTGTGTTCCTCATCCTAACTCATCGCCAAGTGTGTGTTCCCCATATTCAACTGGTCGTCAAGTGTGTGTTCCTCATCCTAACTCATCGTCAAGTGTGTGTTCCCCATCCTAACTCATCGTCAAGTGTGTGTTCCCGAATTCAGCTGGTCATCAAGTGTGTGTTCCCCAATCCAACTAGTTGTGAAGTGTGTATTCCCCAAATTCAACTGGTCGTCAAGTGTGTGTTCCCCATCCTAACTCATCGTCAAGTGTGTATTCCCCAAATTCAACTGGTCGTCAAGTGTGTGTTCCCCATCCTAACTCATCGTCAAGTGTATGCTCCCAAATTCAACTGGTCATCAAGTGTGTGTTCCCAAATTCACCTGGTCACCATATGCGTGTGTTCCCAAATTCAACTGGTCATCAAGTGTTTCCCAATACAACTGGTCTTCAAGTTTACAAGTTCTTTTTTCTAGTATGTCCCCAGCTTATATGTAACATTTGATTCTATGCAAGCTGATGTGTAGAATATTGAATATCTCATCACAAAGATTTTAGGCTTTGTCACATATTTACAGCCATCATTTGTAGCCATTGTACAGCCTGGCTAAACTCTCTATGGATAGCTCCAAAATACAGAAGTACTCAGAACAGGGGCTAGAAATGTGCCGATTGTTGTCTTACAAACTGGGACAATTCAGTCCCCATGTGTTAAGGATGACTGTTTACATTACAGTCTGTGGTAAATCCTGACAGTTTAAAATGTTTTCTTTGGGTTTAATTGCCCTTAATTGCACCATATTCTGACATCAATCAGACATTGCGATGGTCACGCCGCCTTTAAGGCTTGAAAGAGAAGACGGAACCGCTGCAGATGATAGCGGCAGCCTTCATGTAGAGGGCTGAAAGGGAATGTTTTATTAAGCGGTTATAATGCTGCTTATCTTGTTGAAGCCCCGGCTCTTTGTTCTCATTCAGCACCGGCACCCAAAGCTAAAACTCGGGCTATTGTTTCTGCTCCATTAAGAGGGCGAAGGAAAGTATATTGAGGCCACGCTATTGTTTGGTGCCCGACGCTGTCTGTTTTATGTCCCTTGATTTTCAATTCGGTTCAGCATGCTGTATTGGCTTGAAAGTATCGAGAGAAATTGCCAAAGGATCAAGATAAAACAATGACATCCCTTTCTCCCATGTATCAGAGTGTGTTTGTGTCTGTGTGCGAGCGCCTGGACAGTGGCGGAGCGGGGTTGCTGCGTATTCAGGTTCTCCACCAGTATATGGAAGTTATACACACACACATACGCACACACACACACACACACACACACACACACTGAGGCCACCATCCTTTACCCAGTGAGTGATTTGAGGCTGGATTAATGGCAGTGGCTTCCCCGCTTTGTAGCGCAATTTTGTATATGCATCTCCCTTGTTAACTTAAGATTTAAGGGGAAAATGGGTGTTAGAATTTTCACCATCTGCCTTGTTAAATTTAACTTGCGCAATGCTGCTACATTCAGTATGTAAATTTCTCTCTCTCTCACAAACACACAAACACACACACACACACACACACACACACACACACACACACACAGACGCACACACTTCGTTTGCTCTTCCTTTGCCTGTTTCCTACAGTATGAGGGTCCCCATAGTCCACACCCAGAAAAGTCTGTAAGGAATTGTGATTGTGCCTGGAATGAAATTGTGATTTCCAGGCCTGGAGAAGTCATTGAATGTAACTCGCACCAAAAAAATGTTCTGGGAATTTTTTTGTAATCTTTATTTTGTTTTATTAACTTTTTTTTTAACCTGTTAGTATATGTTGGTAGCTGGTAGAGTATGAAATAGTCATAGACAGATCATAGAATTTGATTAGCAAAGAGGACAGATTCTGTATCTACTGTAGAAATGGAGAAGAAGGATGTGAGTGGAAAGGTGTTAAAATTCACCTTTTCTGTCTCGTCCTACTGAAGCTGTCAACTTTTTTTGCTGCATTTCGACAGTATACACCACATCTTTGTCTCTTCCTCTGTCATATTTTGTTCTTAGTTGTACACTTGTCTAAAATGCTCCTTTCCATTGCTTCCTTGGTTGGAACTCACCTCTATCTCTATGCAGCAATGACATCTAGTTCTTTCTAGCCAAGAGGAGAATTCACTAAGGCATAAACATTCATAGTTTAAAGAAAACACCATGCTAACTGCACCATGCTACTTCCGCCCTGTAGCCTTAACCCCTGTACTGGCCAAGTGCATGGAGAGGGTGGTCAGTAAACATCTCACCTCATCCATAGCACAACAACTGGACCCATTACAATTTGCTTATAAAACCCACAGAGGGACTGAGGACGCCACACGGTCAACATGGTTGCCAGTCACCTACAAAAGACTTAACACATATGCACAGATTTTATTTGTTGATTTTAGTTTGGCTTTTAACACGATGCAAATTAATGTACTCCTGCAATGGCTTCTGGCCTTGTGCACTGGGTCAAGGATTTTTTAACTGACCGCCCACAAAGAGTTCGTGTTAAAGAAGTACTCTCTGACGAGGTTGTTCTAAACACAGGGGCCCCGCAGGGTTGTGTTTTATCTCCAGTACTATTCTCTGTGTACATCAATGAAATGACACTACACAACAGCAATTTCAAGCTATTTAAATATGCTGATGACATGGCTTTAGCGGGTCATTTCCATAAAAATGATGATGTCTCTGATTTGCTCAGGTTTCCAAGTTTGAACAGTGGTGTAAGTCCAGCTCATTGTTAATTAATGTTGGAAAAACAAAGGAACTTATTCTAAACCAAGTAGATCCATTCTCATCACTGATACTGTGTGACCAAACTGTGGAAACTGTCAACTGTTTTAAGTATCTGGGAACACACATAGATGACAAACTGAGTTTCACAGACAATGTTGATTTTATATGTAAGAAAGCTAGTCAGAGACTGTTTTTAATTAGGAAACTGAAGGGGTTTGGGGTCAGTCTTGACATTTTGGAAAAAGTGTATGTCAGCCTGATAGAGAGCATCCTTGTTTTTAATATCTCTGTCTGGCATGGGCACTTGACTTTAGTAAATAGAAACAAGCTGAACAGGATTGTTAAGACAGCAGGGAAGATAGTAGGCCACCAACAAAAGCCATTAGATGACCTTTACAGCACAGCTGTACACAGGAAAGCCCTGTCAATCATCAGTGACAAGACACATCCCCTCCACCCTGAGTTTGAGTTGCTCCCCTCAGGGCGACGCTATAGAATACCCCTGGCAAAGAAAAAGATCTACAAGGGTTCTTTTATACCAAATGCAATTAATGTGGTCAACAAACTACAGTAAACTTAAATATGGGAGTGTAGGCTGTACACTGTGGGTATGAATGCACTGTTGTTGTACAGTTGAGAGATCTTTGTTCTGTTAATGTGATGTTTTGTTGATGTTTTTATCTTATGGACATGTTTGTGTTTATATTTTCCTGGGTGAGACCAAGGACAATTTTCCTGCCTCGGCTGGACAATAAAGTTTATTCTATTCTATTCTATTCTCTTCTCTATTCTAACACTTTAGCATACACGTGATAGAAGACCACTAGCAGTATCCAAAGAAAGAAGACTGACCAAAAGTTTGTGGTTTTCATTATAGGCTATAGCGCCTGTAGATTTAAAAATGAATTATCATCAACTCAGTATAGCTGATGTAGCCACGTTTATTCGTGGAACTATTTTAGGTGAGCAACAACATATTCATCCACTTTTTAACTGTACACAGTCTCGCCCACCACCTTCACTTCTTATGGAAACGGGGGAATTGTAGGCTATATTATTTTATATCATACCTCCTGTAAATTTTATCAATCTCCTACACAAAACTACCAGATATGCCAAATATCATTTAAGATTACTTTTAGCTTAGAGCTGCTACAAATTTATCTCACTTTTGAGATAATGCTAGTCATCTACTACCATTCAACTTAGTGTATGCTAAAGTTTTAGCATGGAACCTATATCACTCAACATAGTGTATGCTAATGTGTTAGCATGGAGCCTAATATCACTTAACATATTGTATGCTAACAGTGCTGTACGCTGTAATGAAGTTTGATAGCATCCAGGTATTGAGGAGTGACCTGAATCTGCCTTTTGATGACCAGGGCGTTAAAAATGTAACGCTGTGGTAAAAGTAAGCAATAAAGTTGCAGTAAACACTGTTACCTACATCTCCTGGTCTCTCCCTCTCTCTAGCTGTGCTCTAAGGGCTATGTGTTGGAGGATATGTTGTGTGGGGACACTGAGGACATCAACCTGGTGGTCAGCTACATCCAGGCCAGGCTGGTGGTCTGCTACCTGAGGATGAAGAAGCCCGAACTGGCCCTCAACCATGCACACAGGTCAGAGGACTCACATGAACACACATACACACAAAGCATAGTCCCTTAATGGAAAGGTCATAGCAAAAGTCCTGTCAAGGTATCCATGAGCAAGACCCTTGCTAAGCCATTGCAAGTTGCTCCAGATAAGAGCGTTAGCTAAATGCCTGAAATGTCTTATGCAGCCTTTATAGAAAAGTTTCCCCAAAGTTATTTAAGCAGTAGGCTAGCAGTCCATACTGTTCGTTCGTTTGTTCGTTCATTTGTTTGTTTGTTTGTTCATTCGTTCATTCATCCGTTCTTTTGCCCACCACACTTGATATCTCAGACACTACTGATTGGACTTCGGGGAATGATGCATCTCACCACATTTTCAAAATGACACTGATTGGCCCAAGGGGGCTACAATTACAGGTCAAAACAAGGTGACATATAGGCTTCTGATTTGCCCAATAGGAGGACTGCATCATTCGCTGGAGACAACATGTTCACGACATGTTGCTTTGTTTTTCTAACTGTTACTGAATCAACCCAGGCACCAGCCTGAGTCCCAGAAATCACCCTCACCCGCCAGTGCTACAAAAAAAAACAACATCTAGGATATTTCTCTTTCTTTTCCCTTCAGGTGGTTGGAAAAGATTGCTCAGACCGTTCCCTTAAGAGCTTAATAGATAGGAAAGGCCTGTTTTAGAGAAGGGAAACCATTCCCACTAACAACAACAACTACTACAACTACAGCCACAGTAACAGATCTGGAAACAATGTGATGGTGGAAAGAGGCTCCTCTGTTAACACTACTTTATTACTTTCCTGGAGGATGGTGTGTTTGATGTGGCCTTTGTGTGTGTGTGTGTGTGTGTGTGTGGGTGTGTGTGTCTGTGTGTGTGTGTGTGTGTGTGTGTGTGGGAGAGTTTCATATGTGTGTGTGCACATGTGTTTACTATAGTGTGTGTATGAGTACGTATATGCAAGGATTTTACTTCTCTTTTCTGTGTGAATGCATGAATGGGTGTTTCGTCCCATCTCTCTCTCTCTCTCTCTCGCTTTCTCTCTCTCTCTCTCTCTCACACACACACACACACACATTGTGTATTGGGCAGCTACCAGTTTGAATGTGTGGGACTGGAAAAGAGCTCAGTTGACTTTATGAAGGTAAAAATAGATAAATAAAATTAAATTGGCTGGCTAGAATATTCAAATATTTTTAGCCAAATTGTTATGGGAGAATTGAATTTGGAGATTCTTTTTTTTTTTTTTTTTAATTTCATAGAAACTTTCTCTGTCTCTGTCTGTCTGTTGTGTGGCTGGTTAGTCAGATTGTTGCCTTGACCTTGTCCACCAGCCGCCCGCCCACTCCATTAGCAGCAGCAGACACAAGGCAAGTTTTCTCCTCTTTCTCTGTCTTTTCTTTCCTCCCACACCTCCTTCTTTTCTCCTCTTTCTCCTTCTCCTTGGCTCATCCTCTTGTCTATTTTCCCTTTCTCTCATTTTAGCTCTCTGCCTCTTTCTTTCTCTCTCTTTTCCTCTTCTCTCTCTTTATCTCTCCCTCTACTTCCTCAACCTTTACGTTCACTTCCTTCTCCTCGTCCACTCTCCCTCTTTACCTCCCCTCCTCTTCCTTTCTCTCTCTAGCTCCGTCATCTTCCTCTCTTCACTTCCCCATCCTCTTCCTCGCTCTTTTTTCCCTGCTCCTCCACTCTCTCTCTCCTCTCATTTCCCCTTCCTCTGACTCCTGACATCTCTGTCGTTACTAAGCAGAGCAGAAGCTTTAAAGAGATGATAGTGTGTGTGTGTGTGCGTGTGTGTGTGTGTGTGTGTGTGTGTGTGTGTGTGTGTGTGTGCGTGCGTGTGTGTGTGTGTGTGTGTGTGTGTGTTCCCTTTTTCATAAGGTGACCAGTCAGTCAGCCTTCCTCATGTATTTTCCTCCTCCAGAAGGGTAGCTGGGAGAGTTACAAATATAGAAAGAACATAATACAGCAAAGTGCAGCCGTGAAGGTTATTTGAAGTAGTTCTTAGGTTAAAAAGTATGAGATTATACACTGGAGCTGTTGCTTTAACTGTCTTTTTTTGCACATTCTTGGTCCAGTGTAGTCAGAGATGTAGTGGAGGGTAAACAAACCTAAAGTCTCACATTGTTATTCGCACAGGGATTTTTAGACGTGACAGCCGCCTGGTAATCATTCATTTTCAATGAGAGGTGAGCGGAGGAGCAGGCAGTCTGGCAGCAAGCGAGTTTGATCCCGTGAAACTATCATGCTTGTGCTCGTCTCACACACGCATTCGCCTGCCCACCTGCTCAGCCAGAGTTGAATTGTCTTGAACCTTTTGACACTGCAACACAGAGTTTCACCAGACCGACCACCCATTGCTCTGCCCCAACATCCTGTTTCAGCAGGAAATACATCACATTAAATGAAGCAAGATGCTCTCAAAGCGCAGTTTCATCGTCACTTTGAGTAATAATCCTTGACATTTTCATATAAATAAATGTCTGTTTTGTCTGTCATCAATTGATTTAACATGAGAGTGATTCAACCGAGAGGGAGAAGAGGTTCTCTCAGAAGGCCGGACGCTTCAAAAGCTCCCGGCCGATGTTTGCGAGCTTCCATTAATGTTGCAAACCTCGTCTGGCCGGCCAAAAATAAGTACAAGAGGAGGAGAGGGATGAGAGAGGTGAGGTGAGAGGACAGAGTTGTGAAGGTGCATAAAGTTTTATCCCCTGGAAGGAATGGAAAATAGAGGAGAAGGTGGGCGAGAAGAAAAGAGCGTATTCACTGCTGCTGTGTTGAAAACCTCATAACTGCTCTCTATCTCTGATTGCTGTAACACAACAGTGATTCAGCCAATATCCAGTTCATGAAAGCTTTTGAAAGCTGGTAGCTCTTTCCTGGGAAAAATCCTCTTGTTGTCCACTGCCACTGCACCCTTGAGCAGGGCATTTCAAACTCCAGCACCTAGGCTTGGCTCCATGCGGCCACAGTGAGCACTTTGTCCATAGACAGTGAACAGATTTTGTTGTGGGTTTATTATGATAGCCTCAAGGCTTCATGATGATTTGTTGAAAAGGAAGGCTATTATTGCTGGTTCACATTTCCATAATGTTCAATGTGTTCGCACCGCCGGTGGAATCCAATACCGGCTGAATCTGCCTCATAGGAAATATATTTTATCCAAACGATATTGAATGCTGTTTCCTTCCCCATTACCCTCTAGCACCAATCGAAAGAAAAGGAACAAGTATCAGGTTTGTGTGTTAGAGTCTGTGCGCATGTGCAACAGATTGCAGCCTCTTCTCTCTATTCTTCTCACTCAATCTATACTCTTTGCGTCTAGTGTGCATTATTTCATCTCTGCATCATTAGTTCTGGGCAGACAGGGAGAGAGACAGTGTTTAGTCAGCCTCTACCAGTGCCGATCCTAGCCTCCCTGGGGCCCTAAGCAACCCTCTGCTGGGGGGGCCCCCCTACCTGACTCATGTAAACCACTTCCCACACACGTCACATACGATACTGCCACTCCTGCTTGGACTGGCTGAGGCTGAATTGTGGCATCATGTCCATTCACCGGCCCCCACTGATTTCTTTATTTCTTTATTTTCAGGATTTAGTAGTTATTTATCTTTTGGAAGTACATATATCCTACGCATTTGGTTCTCATTTAGTCACATAACTTGTAGGGTATACCAATCAACACGTACTCACAAAGTATTTGGTTTATAACTCTAAACCCGCACCCAGCCATGTTGGTTCATTCCACTCTAACAAGTCAACTGACACCTGATACATAGAGTATCAATAGACATTTAGTTATATTGCTGGACAAATAGGCTACAATGGCAAGGGAAAAGGATGAAAAGGCCTTCCATTGTTTAACTTTCCTGGAGTGAATGAATGCTTTCAGCCTGGCAGTGAAAAGTGTCTGGCTTATAGCTTTAGTTTAACTGCCACCAGAAACAGGCTAATTAGCTATTATCATATGAGCTATCAGCAGATGAGCTTTTGGTAGCAGAGACAGACAAACCCGTTTGTAAAGCAGGCCTAGCAAGCAGGTTACTTTATATTTGCCGAAGATAAACTTCACACTTTCACACCGCCTTTGTTTCTGTTTTTTCATGTCCAGAGGGATATTAGGACTCTGAAACCGTCCTGTCATGGCCTCGACAACATTCACAACGCCGTTTTGACACAGGTGGGCAGGGCCCTTGGGCAGTGTGGGGGCCCTATGTAACTTGCATAGTGTGCGTAAAGGAAGGACTGGCATTGGCCTCTACAGTCTGTTTCTGTTCCATGTCCAATGCTGAACTTCATGCCTTAAAGAGCCTGTTAAATATTGATACTAAATATTGTGATACAAAAATATCGGTATAGGCCTTGGTTGAACCCTATGGCAGAATATACAGTATTTCTAAGAATATTATGGTGATTTTTCATTAGGGAATTTACAACACTTCTGTATATCTACTTTGGTACAACATATTGTGCTACTATTCATCACAATGTGTTAATTGCAACACATTTGTCTTTATGTTGAAAAGTAGATGCAAACTAGATGCACTGGTATGTTGACTCACACTTCTTTAAGTTCTAATGTTAATTCCTCCTCCCCTTCCGCTGCACAGGAGTACACCATTCAATTTATAGATTTACCAGTGTGGTTCATATGGTCTAGTACCATCCAATCGATACATGTGAACATGAACAACTCTGCTGAACCTAGAAACCAAAGAAGTTAAAAATGAACCTGCAAAGTCACTAAGATCTAAAGTCTAGAGCTGCTCCATAAAGCATGAATTGGACAAGATGGTAAAGAGAGAGCAGGCAGGGGGGGGGGGATCTCTTGGGACAAGGGTATATTTTCTGCAATGGATTAGATAACTCTACATTTGGATAAAGCTCATTTGGTTATAACAAACATTCAGTAGGTCCACAAAAATCAAACGCTCTCTGTTCAGTGTCATCAAAGCAGCTCCAGTTACGTTTCTCAATTTGCGTTCTTGTGCATTCTTGAGTCCTCCATGAACCTTTTGACATAATATCTAATGGCCAACGTATGATTCCAAAACAAAATAATACAGAGGATGAAGGAGGTTTACTTGTCAGATGATAATGCATCATATAGTGACTTGGCCGACGAGAATGATTGGGAAGCCCCGAGATTCACGAGAACACATCAGCAACATCACATCCAAACAGCACTATAGCCTATAATAAAGAGCCAGTGGAAACCAATGAGAAGATGAACAGCTGTGCGTCTTAATTAATCACGCAACGCCAAGCTCACAGCCCATCTCCAACTGTAAAGACGCTTATAGACAAAAAACAGAAGGGAAGGAGTGCTGCTTTGGACCCTTGTGTAGAATGGACAGGTGCTCTTCGGATGTAGGTAACAACTGAGTTGGATGAAGACATTGCATAGGAAGTCTTTGTAAATATACTTTAAGATCCAGTCAAAAACAGTAGTTCCCAGCAAAAATAAATGTTCAAGGCACAAAATTGAAATGCCTTTATTTGGCATGGCAAGAACAGATTCAAACCGTTGTACGAACGCGTTGCATCCCGGTCTGGCTTTCATCAGGGAACAAAGATGATTCTCAGTGCTTGCTTTATCGAGAGGTTTGTTCTCTCCAAGAAAGCTTGGGAGGATCGTTCTCCACAAGGAAACTAGTATTGACTTGGCATTCTTGGATTTGATATTCACCTTTGGACCTTTTGATCAAATCGCAGAGTCACATCCTACTTCTGTGGGAAATCCTGTAAATCTAAAGACCAATGTACGGTCACAAATATTGAACCGGCAGGAATGATAAATATGAGCACTTACAGTAAAGCAAGTGGCATTCCCCTTTAGCTGGGATATTTGGTATTTATTAATCTCTACAGCGACAGGAGAAGAGGAGGAAAGGCACAGCGGAAAGCAAGATATCAGCAATGGCAGCAGAGCGCTGGCCGTCTTTGAAGTGTGGTTGTTAGCGATGACAACGTTTTGTTGCAGCTGGCTTTTTCTGAGTTGTTCCCTTTCTTCGCGGTTTCCTCGGCCCGGTTTCATCTGTCTGTCTGATGTCTGCAGGTTGTTGCGCACGCCGCCACGCTTTCATTATTGTTGCTTTTTACAAGGCTGCACTCTCCTCCTCCTCCTCTTCTTCTCCTTTTTCCTCGTCTCATCCCATCTCCTCACTCTGTCAAAAGCTGGCATGGCGCAGCAGCCCAGAGTTTGTCGTCTTTGGCAAACGGTTATTTTAAGAGCCCGCTGCTTTCTGCAGGAGAAGTGGAAGATGTGTGAAAGTGTGTGTGTTTAAATTCTCAGTCACATACACACACACACGCCACACATGTCACATATAAATATACCAACAGCTGTGTACATATATTCATACACAAACACGCATACACATATACACACACAGACCTCTTATGTGGAAATGAGATTTGAAAATCCCTGTTTATATGTCATCCTAGTTGAGTTGCGTTTTCATACTGAGGCTCTGTGTGTGTGTGTGTGTGTGTGTGTGTGTGTGTGTGTGTGTGTCAGCCTTGGAGCTAGGGAAGCTAAAGAGGGCTCATCACACTCTTGAAAATGCCTAAGACACTATAAAATGATGTGAAGAACCCAGTAGACTTTCGGAATTGTTTTTGATCTGGTACTTGATTTAGTCGTAACGCTTGATCTAGCTTCCATGTGAAGCTATATTTACATGAAATATAAATGTGAAAAGAATTTGGAGTTTGAGAAGGCTGTTTTCTCTTGAAGGCTTTTTTGGGGATGGGGATGTGGGGATATTTCAGCTGTGTGGGAGGCTCCCAAAAACAGTAAACTAGAGTAAACTAGAATATTCACACACACTCACTTACTGTAAATATATGTTGATTGGTATTATCTTCAGGCTTCTGAAATACTCTGAAAGTTGATCAATTGGTAGCAGTAGTCCTCCTAAACCCTCAATTTCCATTCCACCTTCAAAAAAAGCCTTCAGGAGGCATAATACTTGGACATTGAACTCATATTCTTTGTCAAATAAAACATATCTTGCCGCTCAAGTGCCAGATTGAATTAGAAAGCTACATCCAAACTGTAACTCCTAGTGAGAAAGTGAGAACTCTTCAGACAGCTGGTAAAAGATGTGTTATGCTGGTATTGGATCGATAAAACCTGTGGGTCTCTCTTCTACTGTGAATAAGGCTCTCTTAATGATGCCCACAATACAGAGTATGCATAGTCAAGGGTGAATGTAACAAATTACAGTTACTCTTGTTGCTGTACACTCTTAACAAAAAGGGTTCTATATGGAACCTTTCATGATTTTAATGTTAAATTAACCTTCCAAACCAACTTGGTCTAACTGTAATTTGTAGCTGACAACTAGCTTTAAGTGGCAGTTTAAACCAAGTCACCTAACGCTACTGTTAGCTAGCAGAAAGAGCTAGCATAAACAATTTGACTGTCAAAGAAGCACCAATTAGGATATGAAACATAATGTTGTAATATTATTAATGTTAAAAGGCTGTTAATGATGTCAGATAATAAGAATTCACCCTGGTTTGTTTGGAGATAAATATAACATTAACAACATGAAGTAGTTGGCCGCTACCATTAGCTAACATTATGGATATTTAAACCGCTGTAGTAACCAGGTCGTACCTTCAATCTAGTTTCAGACTTTCTTAGGTAATTTGACCTCCAGCTCTGCTCTTCTCTTGACGTTAATTCAAAGAATAATATTGGTGTGTAGTTAAACTTTTTGTCCAAAGACCAGTTAGGTATGCCAGTGTTTCCATCTGCTCCTCAGCCTTCTGTGTGGTGCTTTCAGCTCCCCGGTACTCACCCTGGCCTTGGCCCGTTTAGATTTGCAGTTGAAAACATTGTTTGTGTATGCTGGTTAAGAAAAGAAGGACGGTCTGTACAGAAACCATCACTAAATGTTGTGTTGATTCATGCTTTACTTTCTTTATGTGCTTCATTTTGCAAATTCTTTTGCAACCTAGTTCAAACTCTGTCCTTTTGTTTCATTGCATAGGAACGCTAGTAACTGTATTTTCAGTAGCCTTACTCAGAGTACATCTTAAATAACTTACTTTTTGTCTCCAATGATGAAATTATAGGGAGAACTATGGATTGGTTTGTTTGTTTGTCTGTCTGTCTATCATACACAATGCAGACACCACCAATAGGATTTTGACTAAATTTGGGGGAATTATGCATCTCACCACTGTAAACAGCACTTCCCCTTGAGGAGGAGATTTTGATACTCTTTCCAACCCTGCCCATAACCACAGTATCTCAGGTATTCCAGCTATGGTATTGTAGTATGTGTAGCAGTACATTGTGACAGCACTTTGGCGGTACCTCTTCTGCCTCCTACTGTCTGTTACACAACGCTGGTCTAAATGTCTGCTCCTCAATGCCAAAATTCCTTACATTTTCTTGGCTGAGACAGATTTTTTTTCAAAATTAAAATTAAAATTCAAGTCAGTCAGATAGGGCTGGGACACTTCAGTCTTCTACAGCTGAACACTATCAAACTACATCACTCCTCTATAGCTGAACACTATCAAACTACTGTAAATCACTCCTCTATAGCTGAACACTATCAAACTACATCATTCCTCTATAGCTGAACACTATCAAACTACATCACTCCTCTATAGCTGAACACTATCAAACTACATCATTCCTCTATAGCTGAACACTATCAAACTACATCACTCCTCTATAGCTGAACACTATCAAACTACATCACTCCTCTATAGCTGAACACTATCAAACTACATCATTCCTCTATAGCTGAACACTATCAAACTACATCACTCCTCTATAGCTGAACACTATCAAACTACATCATTCATACTCTATGAATCAGCCTACCATAATAACATATTAAGGCTGGCCAACAACATCGTCTCTGACCCCAACCACGTCCTGAACAGCGAATACAAACTGTTACCATCAAATCAGAGATATAGGGTTCCACGATTTAATAGGGTTAGACTGAAGCACTCTTTTGTACACCAGTCAATCCTAAAATTAAATATAGAGCTTAATCCCAGATCAAATGTACATTGAAGGGCCTTGAATACTGTCTTTTGTGATTGTAATGATATGTTGAATGTATGTATCTTTGTGTCCTGTCTTAATTTTTGTCTTTTCTGTGATGTTGCAAATGGAGCTGCTGTGATGCAAGAAAAATTTCAGACTGGATCTGACAATAAAGTATTATTATCATTATTATCATTATCATTATCATTCCTCTATAGCTGAACACTATCAAACTACATCACTCCTCTATAGCTGAACACTATCAAACTACATCACTCCTCTATAGCTGAACACTATCAAACTGCATCACTCTTCTACAAGACTCCTCCTACAGAAGTAAAAGTTGAACTCTTGTGAAAATGTAACTCTTCATCTTAATGCCATAGCTGCAAACTCTCACAATTATTTTCTCTCATTTTCAAATTAAATTCTTCTGCAATACAGTGATGTATGGCCATATATAAAGCCAAATCTTCGAATGATCATAAGACAACACATAATATAAATATAAATATAAATCACCTTGTTGTATAACTAGTATGCATATAATATGCTATAAGCTATGTTTGGTAATGTTGTAATCTCCATAGAATAGATGAAGGCAGCTCATGAACTAAGGAGCCAGAGAGCTGAGATCATGTTCAAATAAACTGATCTATAATTTGGTCTATATGTGTGTTTACGTGTGTTTACGTGTGTGTAGGTGTGTGTGTGTGTGTGTGTGTGTGTGTGTGTGTGTGTGTGCGTGTGTGTGTTTGTGCATGCATGCATGGAAAGGGGGCGGTCATGTGTATGTAGCACGCATCTACGTCTATGTGTGTCTATGTGTATTAGTAGCAGTTTCAAGCTCATGACTGTAAGATAAAGTGAACGCTGCCTTCTGCCAAGAAGCTGTCTACCAGCCCCCAAGACCTTACTCTCTCAATGTCTGATCACAAGCCCTCTCTCTCTGCTCTGATCTACAGGCCTCAAGTGTGTGTGTGTGTGTGTGTGTGTGTGTGTGTGTGTGTGTGTGTACCATAGTCTTGTATCTGTGTGTGCAGGAGAGAGACTGAGGTCTGCTGCCAGTGGAAGCTGTCTGCCAGCCGAATCCCTAGACTGACTCTCTGAGTGCCCTCTTTCCTTCTGACAACATTACCTCCAATCCCAGCGAACTGGGGCTGTGTGTCTGCGCACACAATTTATGCATGTATTTACTTGTTTTTGTTGCACTTGTGTGTGTGAATGTGTGTGTGTGTGTGTGTGTGTGTGTGTGTGTGTGAGGCCTGGCGATATCAAATAAGGGATTAAATGTGGTTATGCCGCCCCTGCCCACCCGATACTATGAAGCCTCTTTATTTAGATAGCAAAATTAAGCCTTTTTTGTTCAAAATTAAAAATCAGAACTGTGTATATATATATGTATACAAGAGATGAGATGGATCCCTATAACTCCCTGGTAATGAGCCACAGGCTAAATATTAAAAGGCTGAGTTTTGTCCTGATTGTTTGACTGGTTCAAAGGCTGCTCTCCTCAGAGACACAGTCTGGTCAGGTTGCATTATGGGCACACAGCAAAATTGTCAGTGTTGATTTAACTCAGAGAGTGTGAAAATCAACACTACGCCAGTGTTTATATAAGTCCACACTCATAAGAGTTGATTTAACACTTCAGATAGTTTTGAACAGCCGCTGCAGAGCCACATCATTTCAACGAGTGGACAAACAACTCTCCAATCAACAGTTGTCAACTCCTGATAATTGTCACTGAAAAAAAATCAACACTTATTAACATTGGGAAATGTGTAGTGTGGATCCGGCCTCATCTTGAAAATCAGTCATGATGCCAAATCATGGCAGCCAAAAAGTCATGTACGCAGCATATTTTTCAGTGTTGACAAGTGTTGATTGGAGAGTTGTTTGTTCACTCACAGAGCTGATGTGGCTCTGGAGCGGCTGTTCAAAGCTATCAAAAGTGTTAAATTAACTCTGATGGGTGTGGACTTAGAAACACTGGCATAGTGTTGGTTTTTTTGCCACTGATAAGTTTGCTGCGCACCATGATCCTTCTTATGTGTTTTCTCTTGAACTGCAATTTTTTTGGCTGAAAATATGGAAAAAAATCCCAATACAAGACTGCTCAAAGATCAGCAGTCTTGTGCTGCAATGGCCAAACTTTTATCTATGTAAGACTCTGGTTCTCACTACCTTCAAAGACCAGCAGTCCTCAAACAGTCAAATCCAAAACCAGCAGTCGCATGTAACATGTCAAAAATCAAGACAAAGCAACTGTATTTTCTGCCTTTTCTACATTTAGATGAATGGCAGAGATTTCTAATGGAGGAAAAGCATTATTTATCTAATGACCCTGATCTAATTGTTTATGCAATATTTCTGTATATTCGGTATGGGCACATGGCTACTTTAAAATATACAATAATGCAGGCAACAATAGAATCTGAAAGTATAAGGGTGATTTTTTTTATTGTAGATCTCCACTGGAAGCTGATATCTTTCTACAGCGAAGTGGAAAACTTTGTTTCTCAACTTTTGCATTTTAAATTTCTTCCTGTAACACTCTCCTTTTTTGTTCTCACTCTGTGTCTCTGTCATTATCTCGCCCCTTCTTTCTCTCACCTCTCACCTTACTTTCGCTATTCATTGTTTTTCACCCATGCTATATCACACCGATGCATTGTGTGTGTGTGTGTGTGTACGTGCTCTCATACTAAAATGAGGACAATTCTTGAGAGCGAAGAGATTTTGTTGGACTTCATGTGGTTGTTTGGGGATTAAGACGGATGTTAAAGATGTGGGACAAAACATTTTTCATTCTTTTTTTGTTTTTTTTTGTTTGTTTTGTTTGTGTATGCTGTTTTTTTTTTATATACATTCTTTTTATTTGTATACTTCCACTTGTTCCAGTGTTGTAATTGTCAGTTATATTATGTTTGATTCTATTTTTCTTTGCTGTATCTTATTATTTGCTGCTGCAACCTAATTTCCCCAGAGGGATCATAAAAAGTTTCCTCTTATTTGATTTGCAAACACTGCTTCACCAAATCGGGTACAAGGATTACAAGGATAGTAATGTGTGTGTGTGTGTGTGTGTGTGTGTGTGTGTGTGTGTACCAGGAGTATCCAGCTGAACCCGATCCACTTCCAGAACCACTTACGCCAGGCTACAGTGTACAGGATGCTGGGGGACCCCTGCTCTGCTGCGAGGTAAGAACTGTGTGTGTGTGTGTATGTGTGTGTGTGTGTGTGTGCGTGTGTGTGTGTGTGTGTGTGTGTGTGTGTGTGTGCGTGCGTGCGTGCGTGCGTGCATGTGTGTGTGTGTGTCTGTGTGTGTCAGTAGCTTGGGAACGTAACTGACTAACAACACATATTGCCTACGTTCACAGAGAATTTCCATCTTAACCCAGAACCTGGTTTTGGGTCGACGAATGTAAACGTTATAACTGGGTTAGAATAACCTGGTTAAGATGTCTAGTTGACTCCCATATTACAGTAAATAGGTTAACAGGTGTCTTGCAGCATTATGGGTACATTTTGATGTCAGTACTTACTGTTACTATTACTACTAGGATCATCATTTCTTTATCCTGTATTAGAAGTAGTCCATTGCTCAGGAACACTCTGTTAACTTTATTCATGGCAGCAGGGAGACTCAATTTCAGGGTATCAAAGGTTCAAGTAAACAGTTTAACCTCAATAAGACCTTAACCAGAGTATGGCCAATAGCCAGGTTACTCCCTGCATGTAAATATGTTCATATTCCACTGGCACATCCATGCTACCCTTATCCATTGTGTGCATGTCCATTTATGTGACGAGCATAATCTAGATACATGTGATCTAATTTTTTGTAGTGGCAGTAGGGGAAGGTAATTGGATTTACAGTATCGCTCCTGCATCCTCGCTGCCAAGCCCTAAGGCCCTTAACAACAAGCTGTCTCTTTTAACACTGACTACATTTACATGCAGGCTTGAGAAGGATTATCTGGCTAAATAGTGGCAACTGTTTACATGCATGGTGGTGTTAATTTATGTATTTTAGGATTTACAAACGCCGTCAACTGGAATTGCACCTTCTCCATAACTCGTCAATCGATTCTAGACATCTCTGTACCTGTAGTGTGTGAATGAGTAATATGCAAGAGCGGTTCTGACATGAAGGCCAGTTGAAGGTTTACGTGATTGCGGTGGGATCTGACGAGCAAAGGCTTGTCAATAGCGCAATCCAGAACGTCCAAGAAGATTACATTTTGGTCGGTTTATTCTAAATTAGGTCCTCACATTGGGAATAAGTCTGAAATAGTCAGATTGATAATCTTACATATTACAAAATCAAATGTAGGCAGGTCTCATTGCAATGCGAGTGTTGTGTTGAAAAGGACATGTTTCAGGTGCTTTTTGTTTCAACTGTTTGTGTTTCCTTTGACCTATTGGATTGGATTGGAGAGGTACATACTGTAGCTCTACAGTGAAGTGATTGACAAAATTCTAATCAGAATCAGTTGTCACGAGGCCCAGGTTGAAAATAAGCAGAATTATACTGCTACTGTATGTGTATAACATCGGTAAATCCTTAGCACATTCATTTTGAGACATTGGTGTAATTACCGTAAACAAACAAGACCATCGCCAAGAAGACCAGCAGCCTCTACCGGCCTCTACACTGCATTCTACGATGTGTGCCACCGGGTCAGATATGGTGGTAAATGTGCTGACACCCACACACACACACACTAACGCACACACACACACACATTATCATGCAGTATGCCTTATTTCTGATTGGTTTCTGTTGCTTTCTGCTCCCCACCCCTCCACCCCAAATCCCGTTTGGTCTGCTGAAATGTCCAAGGGGCCAATTACATCAAATCCTGCCAACTAAACATAAATAAGAGCCTCTCTTACCACTCACTCACTTCATCTATCTATCTATCTATCTATCTATCTATCTGCTGTTACCTATTATGTGAGAGGAGAGGAGAGGAGAGGAGAAGAGAAAGTAGATGAGGGGGGAGGAAAGGAGAAGAGATGAGGAAAGAAGGGAAGAGGAGAGGAAAGGAGAGACGAAGCAAGGAGGGAGGAGGAGAACAGGAGAATGGAGGGAGAGGAAAGGAAGAGAAATAAGGTGCGATAAGTGTGATAGTACAGAAATGGGTAGAGGTGAGAGGTGAGAAAAAGGACAGATGACCAGATAGAAGAAAATTGTGTGTGTGTGTGTGTGTGTGTGTGTGTGTGCGTGTGTGTGTGTGTGCATATGTGTGTATGTGCGCTAATAGGATATAGAGGGGTCAGTTTTCCGACTCGTCTCCCCCACTTCATTTCCTCCTCCCATCTCTCCATCTATCTGTCCGTCCTTCCGTCCTTCTGTCCATTCTCCTCAGGTCAAACAGTGCTGACAGGGCTCCGCCTGTCCGTCCGTCCATCTGTCCATCTGTCCAAACCTCTCTGTCAGCATCTCCCTCTCTCTCTCTATCTCCCTCCATCTCTCGTTCATCCTTGATTAGGTTTACTGAGGGATGAGCTCTGTCACATACAGACAGAGCAGATAACAGGATGAAATAGCAAATTTGCCGCAGCTTATTCAAGTTGGACTTGAAGGAATACAGAGTTTTTGGGAGATGGTCCTGTTGCTCATCTTGCCTGTTAAGTGATGAGAACATAGACACCAAAATCATCCATGTGTCCCCGGTAGCAGACACTATGTTAGTAGGCTCCATGCTAACACTTTAGCATACACTATGTTGAGTGATACTAGGCTCCATGCTAACACTTTAGCATACACTATGTTGAGTGATACTAGGCTCCATGCTAACACTTTAGCATACACTATGTTGAGTGATAGTAGGCTCCATGCTAACACTTTAGCATACACTATGTTGAGTGATAATAGAGAGCCTAAGTCCCTCCCCTTCCGCTGTCCCCCATGGGACCTTATTTCGGAAAAAATATGTATGGTAGTCAACGGCGAGAGACAAATAATTGTTTGATCCCGTTTGAATTGTGCCATGACTTACACATATGATGTTTTGTCAATTTAAAAGATAATTTTGCAAGTCAAGAAAGTCGCAGTTTGTTGTAAAACAGTACAGTAACGTTTAGTTTTGTGTGAAACCGCTCAGTGAACTACATCTCTCGTCTCGCACAATATACGTCACCAACACCAACATGGAACGAAACATAGGAAACACACACAGGCATCGCGTTAACGTTAGCCCCCACTGTACTAAAACTATCCTAAACCAGTTTAAATCCATTCTTACTGTCTACCTTCCAGGTTGTGTATAATACTCCTGCTATCTGAGAGGGACTTAGCTTCAGCGGCTCTGGGTAGCTTGTGGAGAGAGGAAGTTACGTCACTTGCGCGACTTTTGGGTGTGTAGTCTTTCTAATTACGTATTTTTACAGTCTTATAGTTCAACAGTTTTACCACAAACTGCGACTTTCTTGACTTGCAAAATTATCATTTAAATTGACAAAACATCATATGTGTAATTCATGGCACAATTCAAACGGGATCAAACAATTATTTGT